>NW_027274803.1:0-81418 GCF_030028105.1 Mobula birostris
GTCACGGTGGTGAAAAAGCAGCATGACAGGAAGACGGTGAAAGAGCAGCGTGACACGGAGACAATGAAAAAGCAGCGTGACAGGGAGACAATGAAAAAGCAGCGTGACAGACAGTGAAAAAGCAGCGTGACAGGGTGACGGTGGTGAAAAAGCAGCGTGACATGGAGACGGTGGTGAAAACGCAGTGTGAACGGAGACGGTGAAAAAACAGCGTGACAGAGAGACGGTGAAAAATTAGCGTGACAGGGAGACGGTGAAAAAGCAGCGTGACAGAGAGACGGTGAAAAAGCAGCGTGACAGGGAGACGGTGAAAAAGCAGCGTGACAGGGAGACGGTGAAAACACAGCGTGATAGACAGACGGTGGGAAAGCAGTGTGACAGAGAGACGGTGAAAAATCAGTGTAACGAAGACGGTGAAAAATCAGCGTGACAGAGAGACGGTGGTGAAAAAGTGTGATGGAAATGGTGAAAAAGCCGCGTGACAGGGAGACGGTGGTGAAAAATCAGCGTGACAGGGTGACGGTGAAAGAGCAGTGTGACAGAAAGACGGTGAAAAAGCAGCGTGACAGCAAGACGGTGAAAAAGCAGCGTGACAGGGTGACGATGATGAAAACATACTGTGACAGAGAGACGGTGAAAAAGCAGCGTGACAGGGTGACGATGGTGAAAACATACTGTGACAGAGAGACGGTGAAAAAGCAGCGTGACGGAGACGGTGAAGAGAGCAGCGTGACAGGGTGATGGTGAAAAAAAGGCGTGACAGAGAGAAGGTGAAAACGCAGCGTGACAGGGAGACGGTGAAAGAGCAACGTGACAGGGTGACGGTGAAAAAGCAGCGTGACAGCGAGACGGTGGAAAAAGCAGCGTAACAGAGAGACGGTGGAAAAGCAGCGTAACGGAGACGGTGAAAGAACAGCGTGACAGGGAGACAGTGAAAAAGCAGCGTGACAGGGTGACTGTGGTGAAAAATCAGCGTGACGTAGACGATGGTGAAAACGCAGCGTGACAGAGAGACGGTGAAAGAGCAGCGTGACAGGGAGACGATGGTGAAAACGCAGTGTGACAGAGAGACGGTGAAAGAGCAGCGTGACATGGAGACGGTGAAAAAGCAGCATGACAGGGACACGGTGAAAAAGCAGTGTGACAGGGTGACGGTGAAAGAGCAGCGTGACAGGGTGACGGTGAAAGAGCAGCGTGACAGGGAGACGGTGGTGAAAAAGTGTGACAGAGAGACGGTGAAAAAGCAGCGTGACAGGGAGACGGTGAAAAAGCAGCGTGACAGGGTGACGGTGAAAAAGCAGCGTGACAGGGAGACGGAGGTGAAAAAGTGTGACGGAGACGCTGAAAAAGCAGCGTGACAGGGAGACGGTGAAAAATCAGCATGACGGAGACGGTGAAAAATCAAAGTGACAGAGACGGTGAAAAATCAGCGTGACAGGGAGACAGTGAAAAAGCAGCGTGACAGGGAGACTGTGGGAAAGCAGCGTGACAGGGTGACGATGATGAAAACATACTGTGACAGAGAGACGGTGAAAAAGCAGTGTGACAGGGTGACGATGGTGAAAACATACTGTGACAGAGAGACGGTGAAAAAGCAGCGTGACAGGGTGACGGTGAAAGAGCAGCGTGACAGGGTGATGATGAATAAGCAGCGTGACAGGGAGACGGTGGTGAAAACACTGTGACAGAGAGACGGTGAAAGATGAGCGTGACAGACGGTGAAAAAGCAGCGTGACAGGGAGATGGTGAAAAACCAGCGTGACAGGGTGACAGTGAAAAACTAGCGTGACAGGGAGACGGTGAAAAAACTGCGTGACAGGGAGACGGTGGTGAAAAAGCAGCGTGACGGAGATGGTGAATAAGCAGCGTAACAGGGAGACGGTGAAAACGCAGCGTGACAGAGAGATGGTGAAAAATCAGCGTGACAGACAGACGGTGAAAAATCAGCGTGACAGAGAGATGGTGGTGAAAAAGCAGCGTGACAGGGAGACAGTAAAAACGCAGCGTGACAGAGAGACGGTGGAAAAGCAGCATGAAGGGGAGACGGTGGAAAAGCAGCGTGACGGAGACGGTGAAAAATCAGCGTGACAGGGAGACGGTGGTGAAAAAGCAGCGTGACAGGGAGACGGTGAAAGAGCAGCGTGACAGGGAGACGGTGAAAGAGCAGCGTGACAGAGACGGTGAAAGAGCAGCGTGACAGAGACGGTGAATAAGCAGTGTGACGAAGATGGTGGAAAAGCAGCGTGACAGAGAGATGGTGTGAAAGCAGCGTGACAGACAGTGAAAAATCAGCGTGACAGGGAGACATTGGTGAAAAAGCAGTGTCACAGAGAGACGGTGAAAAGCAGCGTGACAGGGTGAAGGTGGTGAAAAAGTGTGACAGGGAGACGGTGAAAAAGCTTCGTGACAGGGAGACGGTGAAAGAGCAGCGTGACAGAGAGACGGTGAATAAGTAGTGTGACGGACACGGTTAAAAAGCAGCGTGACAGGGAGACCCTGGTGGAAAAGCAGCGCGACAGAGAGACGGTGAAAAATCAGCGTGACAGGGAGATGGTGGTGAAAAAGTGTGACAGTGATATGGTGGAAAAGCCGCGTGACAGGGAGACGGTGAAAAAGCAGCGTGACAGACGGTGAAAAATCAGTGTGACAGAGAGACGGTGATAAAGCAGCGTGACAGGGAGATGGTGGGAAAGCAGCGTGACAGGGAGACGATGGTGAAAACATACTGTGACAGAGAGACGGTGAAAAAGCAGCGTGACAGGGTGACGATGGTGAAAACATACTGTGACAGAGAGACGGTGAAAGAGCAGCGTGACAGGGAGACGGTGGTGAAAAAGCAGCGTGACAGGGTGATGGTGAAAGAGCAGCGTGACAGGGTGATGATGAATAAGCAGCGTGACGGAGACGGTGAAAAAGCAGCGTGACAGGGAGACAGTAAAAACGCAGCGTGACAGAGAGACGGTGGAAAAGCAGCGTGAAGGGGAGACGGTGGAAAAGCAGCGTGACAGGGAGACGGTGGTGAAAAAGCAGCGTGACGGAGATGGTGGTGAAAAAGCAGCGTGACAGGGAGACGGTGAAAAAGCAGCGTGACAGGGTGACGGTGAAAGAGCAGCGTGACAGGGAGACGGTGGTGAAGAAGCAGCGTGACAGGGAGACGGTGAAAAAGCAGCGTGACAGGGAGACGGTGGTGAAAAAGCTGCGTGACAGGGAGACGGTGAAAAAGCAGCGTGACAGGGAGACGGTGAAAAATCAGCATTACGGAGACGGTGAAAAATCAAAGTGACAGAGACGGTGAAAAATCAGCGTGACAGGGAGACGGTGGAAAAGCAGCGTGACGGAGACGGTGAAAAAGCAGCGTGACAGAGAGATGGTGGGAAAGCAGCGTGACAGAGAGACGGTGAAAAATCAGCGTGACAGGGAGACGGTGAAAAAGCAGCGTGACGGAGACGTTGAAAGAGCAGCGTGACAGGGAGACGGTGAAAGAGCAGCGTGACAGGGAGACGTTGAAAGAGCAGCGTGACAGGGAGACGGTGAAAAAGCAGCGTGACAGAGAGACGGTGGAAGAGCAGCGTGACAGGGAGACGGTGAAAAAGCAGCGTGACAGGGAGACGGTGAAAGAGCAGCGTGACAGGGAGACAATGAAAAAGCAGCGTGACAGGGTGACGGTGGTGAAAAAGCAGCGTGACAGAGAGATGGTGAAAAAGCAGCGTGACAGGGATACGGTGGTGAAAAAGCAGCGTGACATGGAGACGGTGGTGAAAACACAGTGTGACAGGGAGACGGTGAAAAAACAGCGTGACAGAGAGACGGTGAAAAATTAGCGTGACAGGCAGACGGTGAAAAAGCAGCGTGACAGAGAGACGGTGAGAAAGCAGCGTGACAGAGAGACGGTGAAAAATTAGCGTGACAGGCAGACGGTGAAAAAGCAGCGTGACAGAGAGACGGTGAGAAAGCAGCGTGACAGGGAGACGGTGAAAAAGCAGCGTGACAGGGAGACGGTGAAAACACAGCGTGATAGACAGACGGTGGGAAAGCAGTGTGACAGAGAGACGGTGAAAGAGCAGCGTGTCAGGGAGACGGTGAAAAAGCAGCGTGACAGAGAGACGGTGAAAGAGCAGCGTGACAGGGAGACGGTGGTGAAAAAGTGTGACAGAGAGACGGTGAAAGAGCAGCGTGACAGAGACGGTGAATAAGCAGTGTGATGGAGATGGTGGTGGGAAAGCAGTGTGACAGAGAGACAGTGGGAAAGCAGTGTGACAGAGAGATGGTGGAAAAGCAGCGTGACAGTGAAAAATCAGCGTGTCAGGGAGACGGTGAAAGAGCAGCGTGTCAGGGAGACGGTGAAAAAGCAGCGTGACAGAGAGACGGTGAAAGAGCAGCGTGTCAGGGAGACGGTGAAAAAGCAGCGTGACAGAGAGACGGTGAAAGAGCAGCGTGACAGGGAGACGGTGGTGAAAAATCAGCGTGACAGAGAGACGGTGAAAGAGCAGCGTGACAGGGTGACGGTGAAAGAGCAGCGTGACAGGGAGACGGTGGTGAAAAAGTGTGACAGAGAGACGGTGAAAGAGCAGCGTGACAGAGACGGTGAATAAGCAGTGTGATTGAGATGGTGGTGGGAAAGCAGTGTGACAGAGAGACAGTGGGAAAGCAGCGTTACAGAGAGAAGGTGAAAAAGCAGCGTGACGGGGAGACGGTGAAAAAGCAGCGTGACAGGGAGATGGTGGGAAAGCAGCGTGACAGAGAGACGGTGGTGAAAAAGCAGCGTGACAGAGAGACGGTGAATAAGCAGCGTGACGGGGAGACGGTGAAAAAGCAGTGTGACAGGGAGACGGTGGTGAAAAAGCAGCGTGACGGGGAGACGGTGAAAAAGCAGCGTGACAGGGAGACGGTGGTGAAAAAGCAGCGTGACAGGGAGACGGTGAGAAAACAGCGTGACAGGGAGACGGTGAAAAAACACCGTGACAGGGAGACAGTAAAAAATCAGCGTAACGAAGACGGTGAAAAATCAGCGTGACGGAAATGGTGAATAAGCAGCGTGACAGAGAGATGGTGGTGAAAAAGTGTGACAGGGAGATGGTGAAAAAGCTGCGTGACAGGGAGACGGTGAAAACGCAGCGTGACAGGGAGACGGTGGTGAAAACGCAGCGTGACAGGGAGACGGTGAAAACGCAGCGTGACAGGGTGACGGTGGTGTAAAAGCAGCGTGACAGGGTGACGGTGGTGAAAAAGTGTGACAGGGAGATGGTGAAAAAACCGCGTGACAGGGAGACAGTGGTGAAAAAGCAGCGTGACAAGGAGACGGTGAAAGAGCAGCGTGACAGGGTGATGGTGAAAAAAAGGCGTGACAGAGAGACGGTGAAAACGCAGCGTGACAGGGAGACGGTGAAAACGCAGCGTGACAGGGAGACGGTGAAAGAGCAACGTGACAGGGTGATGGTGAAAAAGCAGCGTGACAGCGAGATGGTGGAAAAGCAGCGTAACAGAGAGACGGTGGAAAAGCAGCGTAACGGAGACGGTGAAAGAACAGTGTGACAGGGAGACAGTGAAAAAGCAGCGTGACAGGGTGACTGTGGTGAAAAATCAGCGTGACGTAGACGATGGTGAAAACGCAGCGTGACAGAGAGACGGTGAAAGAGCAGCGTGACAGGGAGACGATGGTGAAAACGCAGTGTGACAGAGAGACGGTGAAAGAGCAGCGTGACATGGAGACGGTGAAAAAGCAGCATGACAGGGACACGGTGAAAAAGCAGTGTGACAGGGTGACGGTGAAAGAGCAGCGTGACAGGGTGACGGTGAAAGAGCAGCGTGACAGGGAGACGGTGGTGAAAAAGTGTGACAGAGAGACGGTGAAAAAGCAGCGTGACAGGGAGACGGTGAAAAAGCAGCGTGACAGGGAGACGGAGGTGAAAAAGTGTGACGGAGACGGTGAAAAAGCAGCGTCACAGGGAGACAGTGAAAAATCAGCATGACGGAGACGGTGAAAAATCAAAGTGACAGAGACGGTGAAAAATCAGCGTGACAGGGAGACAGTGAAAAAGCAGCGTGACAGGGAGACTGTGGGAAAGCAGCGTGACAGGGAGACTGTGGGAAAGCAGCGTGACAGAGAGACGGTGAAAAACCAGCGTGACAGGGAGACATTGAAAAAGCAGCGTGACAGGGAGACGTTGAAAGAGCAGCGTGACAGGGAGACGGTGAAAGAGCAGCGTGACAGGGAGACGGTGAAAGAGCAGCGTGACAGGGAGACGGTGGTGAAAAAGTAGTGTGACAGAGAGACAGTGGAAGAGCAGCATGACAGGGAGACGGTGAAAAAGCAGCGTGACAGAGAGACGGTGGAAGAGCAGCGTGACAGGGAGACGGTGAAAAAGCAGTGTGACATGGTCACGGTGGTGAAAAAGCAGCATGACAGGAAGACAGTGAAAGAGCAGCGTGACACGGAGACAATGAAAAAGCAGTGTGACAGGGAGACAATGAAAAAGCAGCGTGACAGACTGAAAAAGCAGCGTGACAGGGTGACGGTGGTGAAAAAGCAGCGTGACAGACGGTGAAAAAGCAGCGTGACAGGGATACGGTGGTGAAAAAGCCGCGTGACAGGGAGACAGTGGTGAAAAAGCAGCGTGACAAGGAGACGGTGAAAGAGCAGCGTGACAGGGTGATGGTGAAAAAAAGGCGTGACAGAGAGACGGTGAAAACGTAGCGTGACAGGGAGACGGTGAAAGAGCAACGTGACAGGGTGATGGTGAAAAAGCAGCGTGACAGCGAGATGGTGGAAAAGCAGCGTAACAGAGAGACGGTGGAAAAGCAGCGTAACGGAGACGGTGAAAGAACAGTGTGACAGGGAGACAGTGAAAAAGCAGCGTGACAGGGTGACTGTGGTGAAAAATCAGCGTGACGTAGACGATGGTGAAAACGCAGCGTGACAGAGAGACGGTGAAAGAGCAGCGTGACAGGGAGACGATGGTGAAAACGCAGTGTGACAGAGAGACGGTGAAAGAGCAGCGTGACATGGAGACGGTGAAAAAGCAGCATGACAGGGACACGGTGAAAAAGCAGTGTGACAGGGTGACGGTGAAAGAGCAGCGTGACAGGGTGACGGTGAAAGAGCAGCGTGACAGGGAGACGGTGGTGAAAAAGTGTGACAGAGAGACGGTGAAAAAGCAGCGTGACAGGGAGACGGTGAAAAAGCAGCGTGACAGGGAGACGGAGGTGAAAAAGTGTGACGGAGACGGTGAAAAAGCAGCGTCACAGGGAGACAGTGAAAAATCAGCATGACGGAGACGGTGAAAAATCAAAGTGACAGAGACGGTGAAAAATCAGCGTGACAGGGAGACAGTGAAAAAGCAGCGTGACAGGGAGACTGTGGGAAAGCAGCGTGACGGAGAGACGGTGAAAAACCAGCGTGACAGGGAGACGTTGAAAAAGCAGCGTGACAGGGAGACGTTGAAAGAGCAGCGTGACAGGGAGACGGTGAAAGAGCAGCGTGACAGGGAGACGGTGAAAGAGCAGCGTGACAGGGAGACGGTGGTGAAAAAGTAGTGTGACAGAGAGACAGTGGAAGAGCAGCATGACAGGGAGACGGTGAAAAAGCAGCGTGACAGAGAGACGGTGGAAGAGCAGCGTGACAGGGAGACGGTGAAAAAGCAGTGTGACATGGTCACGGTGGTGAAAAAGCAGCATGACAGGAAGACGGTGAAAGAGCAGCGTGACACGGAGACAATGAAAAAGCAGTGTGACAGGGAGACAATGAAAAAGCAGCGTGACAGACAGTGAAAAAGCAGCGTGACAGGGTGACGGTGGTGAAAAAGCAGCGTGACAGACGGTGAAAAAGCAGCGTGACAGGGATACGGTGGTGAAAAAGCAGCGTGACATGGAGACGGTGGTGAAAACGCAGCGTGACAGGGAGACGGTGAAAAAGCAGTGTGACAGACGGTGAAAAAGCAGCGTGACAGAGAGACGGTGGAAGAGCAGCATGACAGGGAGACGGTGAAAAAGCAGCGTGACAGGGAGACGGTGAAAGAGCAGCGTGACAGGGTGATGGTGAAAAAAAGGCGTGACAGAGAGACGGTGAAAACGCAGCGTGACAGGGAGACGGTGAAAGAGCAACATGACAGGGTGACGGTGAAAAAGCAGCGTGACAGCGAGACGGTGGAAAAGCAGCGTGACAGAGAGACGGTGGAAAAGCAGCGTAACGGAGACGGTGAAAGAACAGCGTGACAGGGAGACAGTGAAAAAGCAGCGTGACAGGGTGACTGTGGTGAAAAATCAGCGTGACGTAGACGATGGTGAAAACGCAGCGTGACAGAGAGACGGTGAAAGAGCAGCGTGACAGGGAGACGATGGTGAAAACGCAGTGTGACAGAGAGACGGTGAAAGAGCAGCGTGACATGGAGACGGTGAAAAAGCAGCATGACAGGGACACGGTGAAAAAGCAGTGTGACAGGGTGACGGTGAAAGAGCAGCGTGACAGGGTGACGGTGAAAGAGCAGCGTGACAGGGAGACGGTGGTGAAAAAGTGTGACAGAGAGACGGTGAAGAAGCAGCGTGACAGGGAGACGGTGAAAAAGCAGCGTGACAGGGAGACGGAGGTGAAAAAGTGTGACGGAGACGGTGAAAAAGCAGCGTGACAGGGAGACAGTGAAAAATCAGCATGATGGAGACGGTGAAAAATCAAAGTGACAGAGACGGTGAAAAATCAGCATGACAGGGAGACAGTGAAAAAGCAGCGTGACAGGGAGACTGTGGGAAAGCAGTGTGACAGAGAGACGGTGGGAAAGCAGCGTGACAGAGAGACGGTGAAAAACCAGCGTGACAGGGAGACGTTGAAAAAGCAGCGTGACAGGGAGACGTTGAAAGAGCAGCGTGACAGGGAGACGGTGAAAGAGCAGCGTGACAGGGAGACGGTGAAAGAGCAGTGTGACAGGGAGACGGTGGTGAAAAAGTAGTGTGACAGAGAGACAGTGGAAGAGCAGCATGACAGGGAGACGGTGAAAAAGCAGCGTGACAGAGAGACGGTGGAAGAGCAGCGTGACAGGGAGACGGTGAAAGAGCAGTGTGACAGGGAGACGGTGGTGAAAAAGTAGTGTGACAGAGAGACAGTGGAAGAGCAGCATGACAGGGAGACGGTGAAAAAGCAGCGTGACAGAGAGACGGTGGAAGAGCAGCGTGACAGGGAGACGGTGAAAAAGCAGTGTGACATGGTCACGGTGGTGAAAAAGCAGCATGACAGGAAGACGGTGAAAGAGCAGCGTGACACGGAGACAATGAAAAAGCAGCGTGACAGGGAGACAATGAAAAAGCAGCGTGACAGACAGTGAAAAAGCAGCGTGACAGGGTGACGGTGGTGAAAAAGCAGCGTGACAGACGGTGAAAAAGCAGCGTGACAGGGATACGGTGGTGAAAAAGCAGCGTGACATGGAGACGGTGGTGAAAACGCAGTGTGACAGGGAGACGGTGAAAAAACAGCGTGACAGAGAGAAGGTGAAAACTTAGCGTGACAGGGAGACGGTGAAAAAGCAGTGTGACATGGTCACGGTGGTGAAAAAGCAGCATGACAGGAAGACGGTGAAAGAGCAGCGTGACACGGAGACAATGAAAAAGCAGCGTGACAGGGAGACAATGAAAAAGCAGCGTGACAGACAGTGAAAAAGCAGCGTGACAGGGTGACGGTGGTGAAAAAGCAGCGTGACATGGAGACGGTGGTGAAAACGCAGTGTGACGGAGACGGTGAAAAAACAGCGTGACAGAGAGACGGTGAAAAATTAGCGTGACAGGGAGACGGTGAAAAAGCAGCGTGACAGAGAGACGGTGAAAAAGCAGCGTGACAGGGAGACGGTGAAAAAGCAGCGTGACAGGGAGACGGTGAAAACACAGCGTGATAGACAGACGGTGGGAAAGCAGTGTGACAGAGAGACGGTGAAAAATCAGTGTAACGAAGACGGTGAAAAATCAGCGTGACAGAGAGACGGTGGTGAAAAAGTGTGATGGAAATGGTGAAAAAGCCGCGTGACAGGGAGACGGTGGTGAAAAATCAGCGTGACAGGGTGACGGTGAAAGAGCAGTGTGACAGAAAGACGGTGAAAAAGCAGCGTGACAGCAAGACGGTGAAAAAGCAGCGTGACAGGGTGACGATGATGAAAACATACTGTGACAGAGAGACGGTGAAAAAGCAGCGTGACAGGGTGACGATGGTGAAAACATACTGTGACAGAGAGACGGTGAAAAAGCAGCGTGACGGAGACGGTGAAAGAGCAGCGTGACAGGGTGATGGTGAAAAAAAGGCGTGACAGAGAGAAGGTGAAAACGCAGCGTGACAGGGAGACGGTGAAAGAGCAACGTGACAGGGTGACGGTGAAAAAGCAGCGTGACAGCGAGACGGTGGAAAAGCAGCGTAACAGAGAGACGGTGGAAAAGCAGCGTAACGGAGACGGTGAAAGAACAGCGTGACAGGGAGACAGTGAAAAAGCAGCGTGACAGGGTGACTGTGGTGAAAAATCAGCGTGACGTAGACGATGGTGAAAACGCAGCGTGACAGAGAGACGGTGAAAGAGCAGCGTGACAGGGAGACGATGGTGAAAACGCAGTGTGACAGAGAGACGGTGAAAGAGCAGCGTGACATGGAGACGGTGAAAAAGCAGCATGACAGGGACACGGTGAAAAAGCAGTGTGACAGGGTGACGGTGAAAGAGCAGCGTGACAGGGTGACGGTGAAAGAGCAGCGTGACAGGGAGACGGTGGTGAAAAAGTGTGACAGAGAGACGGTGAAAAAGCAGCGTGACAGGGAGACGGTGAAAAAGCAGCGTGACAGGGTGACGGTGAAAAAGCAGCGTGACAGGGAGACGGAGGTGAAAAAGTGTGACGGAGACGCTGAAAAAGCAGCGTGACAGGGAGACGGTGAAAAATCAGCATGACGGAGACGGTGAAAAATCAAAGTGACAGAGACGGTGAAAAATCAGCGTGACAGGGAGACAGTGAAAAAGCAGCGTGACAGGGAGACTGTGGGAAAGCAGCGTGACAGGGTGACGATGATGAAAACATACTGTGACAGAGAGACGGTGAAAAAGCAGTGTGACAGGGTGACGATGGTGAAAACATACTGTGACAGAGAGACGGTGAAAAAGCAGCGTGACAGGGTGACGGTGAAAGAGCAGCGTGACAGGGTGATGATGAATAAGCAGCGTGACAGGGAGACGGTGGTGAAAACACTGTGACAGAGAGACGGTGAAAGATGAGCGTGACAGACGGTGAAAAAGCAGCGTGACAGGGAGATGGTGAAAAACCAGCGTGACAGGGTGACAGTGAAAAACTAGCGTGACAGGGAGACGGTGAAAAAACTGCGTGACAGGGAGACGGTGGTGAAAAAGCAGCGTGACGGAGATGGTGAATAAGCAGCGTAACAGGGAGACGGTGAAAACGCAGCGTGACAGAGAGATGGTGAAAAATCAGCGTGACAGACAGACGGTGAAAAATCAGCGTGACAGAGAGATGGTGGTGAAAAAGCAGCGTGACAGGGAGACAGTAAAAACGCAGCGTGACAGAGAGACGGTGGAAAAGCAGCATGAAGGGGAGACGGTGGAAAAGCAGCGTGACGGAGACGGTGAAAAATCAGCGTGACAGGGAGACGGTGGTGAAAAAGCAGCGTGACAGGGAGACGGTGAAAGAGCAGCGTGACAGGGAGACGGTGAAAGAGCAGCGTGACAGAGACGGTGAAAGAGCAGCGTGACAGAGACGGTGAATAAGCAGTGTGACGAAGATGGTGGAAAAGCAGCGTGACAGAGAGATGGTGTGAAAGCAGCGTGACAGACAGTGAAAAATCAGCGTGACAGGGAGACATTGGTGAAAAAGCAGTGTCACAGAGAGACGGTGAAAAGCAGCGTGACAGGGTGAAGGTGGTGAAAAAGTGTGACAGGGAGACGGTGAAAAAGCTTCGTGACAGGGAGACGGTGAAAGAGCAGCGTGACAGAGAGACGGTGAATAAGTAGTGTGACGGACACGGTTAAAAAGCAGCGTGACAGGGAGACCCTGGTGGAAAAGCAGCGCGACAGAGAGACGGTGAAAAATCAGCGTGACAGGGAGATGGTGGTGAAAAAGTGTGACAGTGATATGGTGGAAAAGCCGCGTGACAGGGAGACGGTGAAAAAGCAGCGTGACAGACGGTGAAAAATCAGTGTGACAGAGAGACGGTGATAAAGCAGCGTGACAGGGAGATGGTGGGAAAGCAGCGTGACAGGGAGACGATGGTGAAAACATACTGTGACACAGAGACGGTGAAAAAGCAGCGTGACAGGGTGACGATGGTGAAAACATACTGTGACAGAGAGACGGTGAAAGAGCAGCGTGACAGGGAGACGGTGGTGAAAAAGCAGCGTGACAGGGTGATGGTGAAAGAGCAGCGTGACAGGGTGATGATGAATAAGCAGCGTGACGGAGACGGTGAAAAAGCAGCGTGACAGGGAGACAGTAAAAACGCAGCGTGACAGACGGTGGAAAAGCAGCGTGAAGGGGAGACGGTGGAAAAGCAGCGTGACAGGGAGACGGTGGTGAAAAAGCAGCGTGACGGAGATGGTGGTGAAAAAGCAGCGTGACAGGGAGACGGTGAAAAAGCAGCGTGACAGGGTGACGGTGAAAGAGCAGCGTGACAGGGAGACGGTGGTGAAGAAGCAGCGTGACAGGGAGACGGTGAAAAAGCAGCGTGACAGGGAGACGGTGGTGAAAAAGCTGCGTGACAGGGAGACGGTGAAAAAGCAGCGTGACAGGGAGACGGTGAAAAATCAGCATTACGGAGACGGTGAAAAATCAAAGTGACAGAGACGGTGAAAAATCAGCGTGACAGGGAGACGGTGGAAAAGCAGCGTGACGGAGACGGTGAAAAAGCAGCGTGACAGAGAGATGGTGGGAAAGCAGCGTGACAGAGAGACGGTGAAAAATCAGCGTGACAGGGAGACGGTGAAAAAGCAGCGTGACGGAGACGTTGAAAGAGCAGCGTGACAGGGAGACGGTGAAAGAGCAGCGTGACAGGGAGACGTTGAAAGAGCAGCGTGACAGGGAGACGGTGAAAAAGCAGCGTGACAGAGAGACGGTGGAAGAGCAGCGTGACAGGGAGACGGTGAAAAAGCAGCGTGACAGGGAGACGGTGAAAGAGCAGCGTGACAGGGAGACAATGAAAAAGCAGCGTGACAGGGTGACGGTGGTGAAAAAGCAGCGTGACAGAGAGATGGTGAAAAAGCAGCGTGACAGGGATACGGTGGTGAAAAAGCAGCGTGACATGGAGACGGTGGTGAAAACACAGTGTGACAGGGAGACGGTGAAAAAACAGCGTGACAGAGAGACGGTGAAAAATTAGCGTGGCAGGCAGACGGTGAAAAAGCAGCGTGACAGAGAGACGGTGAGAAAGCAGCGTGACAGGGAGACGGTGAAAAAGCAGCGTGACAGGGAGACGGTGAAAACACAGCGTGATAGACAGACGGTGGGAAAGCAGTGTGACAGAGAGACGGTGAAAAATCAGCGTAACGAAGACGGTGAAAAATCAGCGTGACAGAGAGACGGTGGTGAAAAAGTGTGACGGAAATGGTGAAAAAGCCGCGTGACAGGGTGACGGTGAAAGAGCAGTGTGACAGAAAGACGGTGAAAAAGCAGCGTGACAGCAAGACGGTGAAAAAGCAGCGTGACAGGGTGACGATGGTGAAAACATACTGTGACAGAGAGACGGTGAAAGAGCAGCGTGACAGGGAGACAGTGGTGAAAAAGCAGCGTGACGGAGACGGTGAAAAAGCAGCGTGACAGGGTGACGATGGTGAAAACATACTGTGACAGAGAGATGGTGAAAAAGCAGCGTGACAGGGTGACGGTGAAAGAGCAGCGTGACATGGAGACGGTGGTGAAAACGCAGTGTGACAGGGAGACGGTGAAAAATTAGCGTGACAGGGAGACGGTGAAAAAGCAGCGTGACAGAGAGATGGTGGGAAAGCAGCGTGACAGAGAGATGGTGGGAAAGCAGCGTGACAGAGAGACAGTGAAAAATCAGCGTGACAGGGAGACGGTGGTGAAAAATCAGCGTGACAGAGAGACGGTGAAAAAGCAGCGTGACGGAAACGTTGAAAGAGCAGCGTGACAGGGAGACGGTGAAAGAGCAGCGTGACAGGGAGACGTTGAAAGAGCAGCATGACAGGGAGACGGTGAAAGAGCAGCGTGACAGGGAGACGGTGAAAGAGCAGCGTGACAGGGAGACGGTGGTGAAAAAGTAGTGTGACAGAGAGACGGTGGAAGAGCAGCATGACAGGGAGACGGTGAAAAAGCAGCGTGACAGAGAGACGGTGGAAGAGCAGCGTGACAGAGAGACGGTGGAAGAGCAGCATGACAGGGAGACGGTGAAAAAGCAGCGTGACAGAGAGACGGTGGAAGAGCAGCATGACAGGGAGACGGTGAAAAAGCAGCGTGACAGAGAGACGGTGGAAGAGCAGCGTGACAGGGAGACGGTGAAAAAGCAGTGTGACATGGTCACGGTGGTGAAAAAGCAGCATGACAGGAAGACGGTGAAAGAGCAGCGTGACACGGAGACAATGAAAAAGCAGCGTGACAGGGAGACAATGAAAAAGCAGCGTGACAGACAGTGAAAAAGCAGCGTGACAGGGTGACGGTGGTGAAAAAGCAGCGTGACAGACGGTGAAAAAGCAGCGTGACAGGGATACGGTGGTGAAAAAGCAGCGTGACATGGAGACGGTGGTGAAAACGCAGTGTGACAGGGAGACGGTGAAAAAACAGCGTGACAGAGAGAAGGTGAAAACTTAGCGTGACAGGGAGACGGTGAAAAAGCAGTGTGACATGGTCACGGTGGTGAAAAAGCAGCATGACAGGAAGACGGTGAAAGAGCAGCGTGACACGGAGACAATGAAAAAGCAGCGTGACAGGGAGACAATGAAAAATCAGCGTGACAGACAGTGAAAAAGCAGCGTGACAGGGTGACGGTGGTGAAAAAGTGTGACGGAAATGGTGAAAAAGCCGCGTGACAGGGAGACGGTGAAAGAGCAGTGTGACAGAAAGACGGTGAAAAAGCAGCGTGACAGCAAGACGGTGAAAAAGCAGCGTGACAGGGTGACGATGATGAAAACATACTGTGACAGAGAGACGGTGAAAAAGCAGCGTGACAGGGTGACGATGGTGAAAACATACTGTGACAGAGAGACGGTGAAAAAGCAGCGTGACGGTGACGGTGAAAGAGCAGCGTGACAGGGTGATGATGAATAAGCAGCGTGACAGGGAGACGGTGGTGAAAACACTGTGACAGAGAGACGGTGAAAGATGAGCGTGACAGACGGTGAAAAAGCAGCGTGACAGGGAGATGGTGAAAAACCAGCGTGACAGGGTGACAGTGAAAAACTAGCGTGACAGGGAGACGGTGAAAAAACTGCGTGACAGGGAGACGGTGGTGAAAAAGCAGCGTGACGGAGATGGTGAATAAGCAGCGTAACAGGGAGACGGTGAAAAAGCAGCGTGACAGAGAGACGGTGGAAAAGCAGCGTGACAGAGAAAAATCAGCGTGTCAGGGAGACGGTGAAAGAGCAGCGTGTCAGGGAGACGGTGAAAAAGCAGCGTGACAGAGAGACGGTGAAAGAGCAGCGTGACAGGGAGACGGTGGTGAAAAAGTGTGACAGAGAGACGGTGAAAGAGCAGCGTGACAGAGACGGTGAATAAGCAGTGTGATGGAGATGGTGGTGGGAAAGCAGTGTGACAGAGAGACAGTGGGAAAGCAGTGTGACAGAGAGATGGTGGAAAAGCAGCGTGACAGTGAAAAATCAGCGTGTCAGGGAGACGGTGAAAGAGCAGCGTGTCAGGGAGACGGTGAAAAAGCAGCGTGACAGAGAGACGGTGAAAGAGCAGCGTGTCAGGGAGACGGTGAAAAAGCAGCGTGACAGAGAGACGGTGAAAGAGCAGCGTGACAGGGAGACGGTGGTGAAAAATCAGCGTGACAGAGAGACGGTGAAAGAGCAGCGTGACAGGGTGACGGTGAAAGAGCAGCGTGACAGGGAGACGGTGGTGAAAAAGTGTGACAGAGAGACGGTGAAAGAGCAGCGTGACAGAGACGGTGAATAAGCAGTGTGATTGAGATGGTGGTGGGAAAGCAGTGTGACAGAGAGACAGTGGGAAAGCAGCGTTACAGAGAGAAGGTGAAAAAGCAGCGTGACGGGGAGACGGTGAAAAAGCAGCGTGACAGGGAGATGGTGGGAAAGCAGCGTGACAGAGAGACGGTGGTGAAAAAGCAGCGTGACAGAGAGACGGTGAATAAGCAGCGTGACGGGGAGACGGTGAAAAAGCAGTGTGACAGGGAGACGGTGGTGAAAAAGCAGCGTGACGGGGAGACGGTGAAAAAGCAGCGTGACAGGGAGACGGTGGTGAAAAAGCAGCGTGACAGGGAGACGGTGAGAAAACAGCGTGACAGGGAGACGGTGAAAAAACACCGTGACAGGGAGACAGTAAAAAATCAGCGTAACGAAGACGGTGAAAAATCAGCGTGACGGAAATGGTGAATAAGCAGCGTGACAGAGAGATGGTGGTGAAAAAGTGTGACAGGGAGATGGTGAAAAAGCTGCGTGACAGGGAGACGGTGAAAACGCAGCGTGACAGGGAGACGGTGGTGAAAACGCAGCGTGACAGGGAGACGGTGAAAACGCAGCGTGACAGGGTGACGGTGGTGTAAAAGCAGCGTGACAGGGTGACGGTGGTGAAAAAGTGTGACAGGGAGATGGTGAAAAAACCGCGTGACAGGGAGACAGTGGTGAAAAAGCAGCGTGACAAGGAGACGGTGAAAGAGCAGCGTGACAGGGTGATGGTGAAAAAAAGGCGTGACAGAGAGACGGTGAAAACGCAGCGTGACAGGGAGACGGTGAAAACGCAGCGTGACAGGGAGACGGTGAAAGAGCAACGTGACAGGGTGATGGTGAAAAAGCAGCGTGACAGCGAGATGGTGGAAAAGCAGCGTAACAGAGAGACGGTGGAAAAGCAGCGTAACGGAGACGGTGAAAGAACAGTGTGACAGGGAGACAGTGAAAAAGCAGCGTGACAGGGTGACTGTGGTGAAAAATCAGCGTGACGTAGACGATGGTGAAAACGCAGCGTGACAGAGAGACGGTGAAAGAGCAGCGTGACAGGGAGACGATGGTGAAAACGCAGTGTGACAGAGAGACGGTGAAAGAGCAGCGTGACATGGAGACGGTGAAAAAGCAGCATGACAGGGACACGGTGAAAAAGCAGTGTGACAGGGTGACGGTGAAAGAGCAGCGTGACAGGGTGACGGTGAAAGAGCAGCGTGACAGGGAGACGGTGGTGAAAAAGTGTGACAGAGAGACGGTGAAAAAGCAGCGTGACAGGGAGACGGTGAAAAAGCAGCGTGACAGGGAGACGGAGGTGAAAAAGTGTGACGGAGACGGTGAAAAAGCAGCGTCACAGGGAGACAGTGAAAAATCAGCATGACGGAGACGGTGAAAAATCAAAGTGACAGAGACGGTGAAAAATCAGCGTGACAGGGAGACAGTGAAAAAGCAGCGTGACAGGGAGACTGTGGGAAAGCAGCGTGACAGGGAGACTGTGGGAAAGCAGCGTGACAGAGAGACGGTGAAAAACCAGCGTGACAGGGAGACATTGAAAAAGCAGCGTGACAGGGAGACGTTGAAAGAGCAGCGTGACAGGGAGACGGTGAAAGAGCAGCGTGACAGGGAGACGGTGAAAGAGCAGCGTGACAGGGAGACGGTGGTGAAAAAGTAGTGTGACAGAGAGACAGTGGAAGAGCAGCATGACAGGGAGACGGTGAAAAAGCAGCGTGACAGAGAGACGGTGGAAGAGCAGCGTGACAGGGAGACGGTGAAAAAGCAGTGTGACATGGTCACGGTGGTGAAAAAGCAGCATGACAGGAAGACGGTGAAAGAGCAGCGTGACACGGAGACAATGAAAAAGCAGTGTGACAGGGAGACAATGAAAAAGCAGCGTGACAGACAGTGAAAAAGCAGCGTGACAGGGTGACGGTGGTGAAAAAGCAGCGTGACAGACGGTGAAAAAGCAGCGTGACAGGGATACGGTGGTGAAAAAGCAGCGTGACATGGAGACGGTGGTGAAAACGCAGCGTGACAGGGAGACGGTGAAAAAGCAGTGTGACAGACGGTGAAAAAGCAGCGTGACAGAGAGACGGTGGAAGAGCAGCATGACAGGGAGACGGTGAAAAAGCAGCGTGACAGGGAGACGGTGAAAGAGCAGCGTGACAGGGTGATGGTGAAAAAAAGGCGTGACAGAGAGACGGTGAAAACGCAGCGTGACAGGGAGACGGTGAAAGAGCAACATGACAGGGTGACGGTGAAAAAGCAGCGTGACAGCGAGACGGTGGAAAAGCAGCGTGACAGAGAGACGGTGGAAAAGCAGCGTAACGGAGACGGTGAAAGAACAGCGTGACAGGGAGACAGTGAAAAAGCAGCGTGACAGGGTGACTGTGGTGAAAAATCAGCGTGACGTAGACGATGGTGAAAACGCAGCGTGACAGAGAGACGGTGAAAGAGCAGCGTGACAGGGAGACGATGGTGAAAACGCAGTGTGACAGAGAGACGGTGAAAGAGCAGCGTGACATGGAGACGGTGAAAAAGCAGCATGACAGGGACACGGTGAAAAAGCAGTGTGACAGGGTGACGGTGAAAGAGCAGCGTGACAGGGTGACGGTGAAAGAGCAGCGTGACAGGGAGACGGTGGTGAAAAAGTGTGACAGAGAGACGGTGAAGAAGCAGCGTGACAGGGAGACGGTGAAAAAGCAGCGTGACAGGGAGACGGAGGTGAAAAAGTGTGACGGAGACGGTGAAAAAGCAGCGTGACAGGGAGACAGTGAAAAATCAGCATGATGGAGACGGTGAAAAATCAAAGTGACAGAGACGGTGAAAAATCAGCATGACAGGGAGACAGTGAAAAAGCAGCGTGACAGGGAGACTGTGGGAAAGCAGTGTGACAGAGAGACGGTGGGAAAGCAGCGTGACAGAGAGACGGTGAAAAACCAGCGTGACAGGGAGACGTTGAAAAAGCAGCGTGACAGGGAGACGTTGAAAGAGCAGCGTGACAGGGAGACGGTGAAAGAGCAGCGTGACAGGGAGACGGTGAAAGAGCAGTGTGACAGGGAGACGGTGGTGAAAAAGTAGTGTGACAGAGAGACAGTGGAAGAGCAGCATGACAGGGAGACGGTGAAAAAGCAGCGTGACAGAGAGACGGTGGAAGAGCAGCGTGACAGGGAGACGGTGAAAGAGCAGTGTGACAGGGAGACGGTGGTGAAAAAGTAGTGTGACAGAGAGACAGTGGAAGAGCAGCATGACAGGGAGACGGTGAAAAAGCAGCGTGACAGAGAGACGGTGGAAGAGCAGCGTGACAGGGAGACGGTGAAAAAGCAGTGTGACATGGTCACGGTGGTGAAAAAGCAGCATGACAGGAAGACGGTGAAAGAGCAGCGTGACACGGAGACAATGAAAAAGCAGCGTGACAGGGAGACAATGAAAAAGCAGCGTGACAGACAGTGAAAAAGCAGCGTGACAGGGTGACGGTGGTGAAAAAGCAGCGTGACAGACGGTGAAAAAGCAGCGTGACAGGGATACGGTGGTGAAAAAGCAGCGTGACATGGAGACGGTGGTGAAAACGCAGTGTGACAGGGAGACGGTGAAAAAACAGCGTGACAGAGAGAAGGTGAAAACTTAGCGTGACAGGGAGACGGTGAAAAAGCAGTGTGACATGGTCACGGTGGTGAAAAAGCAGCATGACAGGAAGACGGTGAAAGAGCAGCGTGACACGGAGACAATGAAAAAGCAGCGTGACAGGGAGACAATGAAAAAGCAGCGTGACAGACAGTGAAAAAGCAGCGTGACAGGGTGACGGTGGTGAAAAAGCAGCGTGACATGGAGACGGTGGTGAAAACGCAGTGTGACGGAGACGGTGAAAAAACAGCGTGACAGAGAGACGGTGAAAAATTAGCGTGACAGGGAGACGGTGAAAAAGCAGCGTGACAGAGAGACGGTGAAAAAGCAGCGTGACAGGGAGACGGTGAAAAAGCAGCGTGACAGGGAGACGGTGAAAACACAGCGTGATAGACAGACGGTGGGAAAGCAGTGTGACAGAGAGACGGTGAAAAATCAGTGTAACGAAGACGGTGAAAAATCAGCGTGACAGAGAGACGGTGGTGAAAAAGTGTGATGGAAATGGTGAAAAAGCCGCGTGACAGGGAGACGGTGGTGAAAAATCAGCGTGACAGGGTGACGGTGAAAGAGCAGTGTGACAGAAAGACGGTGAAAAAGCAGCGTGACAGCAAGACGGTGAAAAAGCAGCGTGACAGGGTGACGATGATGAAAACATACTGTGACAGAGAGACGGTGAAAAAGCAGCGTGACAGGGTGACGATGGTGAAAACATACTGTGACAGAGAGACGGTGAAAAAGCAGCGTGACGGAGACGGTGAAAGAGCAGCGTGACAGGGTGATGGTGAAAAAAAGGCGTGACAGAGAGAAGGTGAAAACGCAGCGTGACAGGGAGACGGTGAAAGAGCAACGTGACAGGGTGACGGTGAAAAAGCAGCGTGACAGCGAGACGGTGGAAAAGCAGCGTAACAGAGAGACGGTGGAAAAGCAGCGTAACGGAGACGGTGAAAGAACAGCGTGACAGGGAGACAGTGAAAAAGCAGCGTGACAGGGTGACTGTGGTGAAAAATCAGCGTGACGTAGACGATGGTGAAAACGCAGCGTGACAGAGAGACGGTGAAAGAGCAGCGTGACAGGGAGACGATGGTGAAAACGCAGTGTGACAGAGAGACGGTGAAAGAGCAGCGTGACATGGAGACGGTGAAAAAGCAGCATGACAGGGACACGGTGAAAAAGCAGTGTGACAGGGTGACGGTGAAAGAGCAGCGTGACAGGGTGACGGTGAAAGAGCAGCGTGACAGGGAGACGGTGGTGAAAAAGTGTGACAGAGAGACGGTGAAAAAGCAGCGTGACAGGGAGACGGTGAAAAAGCAGCGTGACAGGGTGACGGTGAAAAAGCAGCGTGACAGGGAGACGGAGGTGAAAAAGTGTGACGGAGACGCTGAAAAAGCAGCGTGACAGGGAGACGGTGAAAAATCAGCATGACGGAGACGGTGAAAAATCAAAGTGACAGAGACGGTGAAAAATCAGCGTGACAGGGAGACAGTGAAAAAGCAGCGTGACAGGGAGACTGTGGGAAAGCAGCGTGACAGGGTGACGATGATGAAAACATACTGTGACAGAGAGACGGTGAAAAAGCAGTGTGACAGGGTGACGATGGTGAAAACATACTGTGACAGAGAGACGGTGAAAAAGCAGCGTGACAGGGTGACGGTGAAAGAGCAGCGTGACAGGGTGATGATGAATAAGCAGCGTGACAGGGAGACGGTGGTGAAAACACTGTGACAGAGAGACGGTGAAAGATGAGCGTGACAGACGGTGAAAAAGCAGCGTGACAGGGAGATGGTGAAAAACCAGCGTGACAGGGTGACAGTGAAAAACTAGCGTGACAGGGAGACGGTGAAAAAACTGCGTGACAGGGAGACGGTGGTGAAAAAGCAGCGTGACGGAGATGGTGAATAAGCAGCGTAACAGGGAGACGGTGAAAACGCAGCGTGACAGAGAGATGGTGAAAAATCAGCGTGACAGACAGACGGTGAAAAATCAGCGTGACAGAGAGATGGTGGTGAAAAAGCAGCGTGACAGGGAGACAGTAAAAACGCAGCGTGACAGAGAGACGGTGGAAAAGCAGCATGAAGGGGAGACGGTGGAAAAGCAGCGTGACGGAGACGGTGAAAAATCAGCGTGACAGGGAGACGGTGGTGAAAAAGCAGCGTGACAGGGAGACGGTGAAAGAGCAGCGTGACAGGGAGACGGTGAAAGAGCAGCGTGACAGAGACGGTGAAAGAGCAGCGTGACAGAGACGGTGAATAAGCAGTGTGACGAAGATGGTGGAAAAGCAGCGTGACAGAGAGATGGTGTGAAAGCAGCGTGACAGACAGTGAAAAATCAGCGTGACAGGGAGACATTGGTGAAAAAGCAGTGTCACAGAGAGACGGTGAAAAGCAGCGTGACAGGGTGAAGGTGGTGAAAAAGTGTGACAGGGAGACGGTGAAAAAGCTTCGTGACAGGGAGACGGTGAAAGAGCAGCGTGACAGAGAGACGGTGAATAAGTAGTGTGACGGACACGGTTAAAAAGCAGCGTGACAGGGAGACCCTGGTGGAAAAGCAGCGCGACAGAGAGACGGTGAAAAATCAGCGTGACAGGGAGATGGTGGTGAAAAAGTGTGACAGTGATATGGTGGAAAAGCCGCGTGACAGGGAGACGGTGAAAAAGCAGCGTGACAGACGGTGAAAAATCAGTGTGACAGAGAGACGGTGATAAAGCAGCGTGACAGGGAGATGGTGGGAAAGCAGCGTGACAGGGAGACGATGGTGAAAACATACTGTGACAGAGAGACGGTGAAAAAGCAGCGTGACAGGGTGACGATGGTGAAAACATACTGTGACAGAGAGACGGTGAAAGAGCAGCGTGACAGGGAGACGGTGGTGAAAAAGCAGCGTGACAGGGTGATGGTGAAAGAGCAGCGTGACAGGGTGATGATGAATAAGCAGCGTGACGGAGACGGTGAAAAAGCAGCGTGACAGGGAGACAGTAAAAACGCAGCGTGACAGAGAGACGGTGGAAAAGCAGCGTGAAGGGGAGACGGTGGAAAAGCAGCGTGACAGGGAGACGGTGGTGAAAAAGCAGCGTGACGGAGATGGTGGTGAAAAAGCAGCGTGACAGGGAGACGGTGAAAAAGCAGCGTGACAGGGTGACGGTGAAAGAGCAGCGTGACAGGGAGACGGTGGTGAAGAAGCAGCGTGACAGGGAGACGGTGAAAAAGCAGCGTGACAGGGAGACGGTGGTGAAAAAGCTGCGTGACAGGGAGACGGTGAAAAAGCAGCGTGACAGGGAGACGGTGAAAAATCAGCATTACGGAGACGGTGAAAAATCAAAGTGACAGAGACGGTGAAAAATCAGCGTGACAGGGAGACGGTGGAAAAGCAGCGTGACGGAGACGGTGAAAAAGCAGCGTGACAGAGAGATGGTGGGAAAGCAGCGTGACAGAGAGACGGTGAAAAATCAGCGTGACAGGGAGACGGTGAAAAAGCAGCGTGACGGAGACGTTGAAAGAGCAGCGTGACAGGGAGACGGTGAAAGAGCAGCGTGACAGGGAGACGTTGAAAGAGCAGCGTGACAGGGAGACGGTGAAAAAGCAGCGTGACAGAGAGACGGTGGAAGAGCAGCGTGACAGGGAGACGGTGAAAAAGCAGCGTGACAGGGAGACGGTGAAAGAGCAGCGTGACAGGGAGACAATGAAAAAGCAGCGTGACAGGGTGACGGTGGTGAAAAAGCAGCGTGACAGAGAGATGGTGAAAAAGCAGCGTGACAGGGATACGGTGGTGAAAAAGCAGCGTGACATGGAGACGGTGGTGAAAACACAGTGTGACAGGGAGACGGTGAAAAAACAGCGTGACAGAGAGACGGTGAAAAATTAGCGTGACAGGCAGACGGTGAAAAAGCAGCGTGACAGAGAGACGGTGAGAAAGCAGCGTGACAGGGAGACGGTGAAAAAGCAGCGTGACAGGGAGACGGTGAAAACACAGCGTGATAGACAGACGGTGGGAAAGCAGTGTGACAGAGAGACGGTGAAAAATCAGCGTAACGAAGACGGTGAAAAATCAGCGTGACAGAGAGACGGTGGTGAAAAAGTGTGACGGAAATGGTGAAAAAGCCGCGTGACAGGGTGACGGTGAAAGAGCAGTGTGACAGAAAGACGGTGAAAAAGCAGCGTGACAGCAAGACGGTGAAAAAGCAGCGTGACAGGGTGACGATGGTGAAAACATACTGTGACAGAGAGACGGTGAAAGAGCAGCGTGACAGGGAGACAGTGGTGAAAAAGCAGCGTGACGGAGACGGTGAAAAAGCAGCGTGACAGGGTGACGATGGTGAAAACATACTGTGACAGAGAGATGGTGAAAAAGCAGCGTGACAGGGTGACGGTGAAAGAGCAGCGTGACATGGAGACGGTGGTGAAAACGCAGTGTGACAGGGAGACGGTGAAAAATTAGCGTGACAGGGAGACGGTGAAAAAGCAGCGTGACAGAGAGATGGTGGGAAAGCAGCGTGACAGAGAGATGGTGGGAAAGCAGCGTGACAGAGAGACAGTGAAAAATCAGCGTGACAGGGAGACGGTGGTGAAAAATCAGCGTGACAGAGAGACGGTGAAAAAGCAGCGTGACGGAAACGTTGAAAGAGCAGCGTGACAGGGAGACGGTGAAAGAGCAGCGTGACAGGGAGACGTTGAAAGAGCAGCATGACAGGGAGACGGTGAAAGAGCAGCGTGACAGGGAGACGGTGAAAGAGCAGCGTGACAGGGAGACGGTGGTGAAAAAGTAGTGTGACAGAGAGACGGTGGAAGAGCAGCATGACAGGGAGACGGTGAAAAAGCAGCGTGACAGAGAGACGGTGGAAGAGCAGCGTGACAGAGAGACGGTGGAAGAGCAGCATGACAGGGAGACGGTGAAAAAGCAGCGTGACAGAGAGACGGTGGAAGAGCAGCATGACAGGGAGACGGTGAAAAAGCAGCGTGACAGAGAGACGGTGGAAGAGCAGCGTGACAGGGAGACGGTGAAAAAGCAGTGTGACATGGTCACGGTGGTGAAAAAGCAGCATGACAGGAAGACGGTGAAAGAGCAGCGTGACACGGAGACAATGAAAAAGCAGCGTGACAGGGAGACAATGAAAAAGCAGCGTGACAGACAGTGAAAAAGCAGCGTGACAGGGTGACGGTGGTGAAAAAGCAGCGTGACAGACGGTGAAAAAGCAGCGTGACAGGGATACGGTGGTGAAAAAGCAGCGTGACATGGAGACGGTGGTGAAAACGCAGTGTGACAGGGAGACGGTGAAAAAACAGCGTGACAGAGAGAAGGTGAAAACTTAGCGTGACAGGGAGACGGTGAAAAAGCAGTGTGACATGGTCACGGTAGTGAAAAAGCAGCATGACAGGAAGACGGTGAAAGAGCAGCGTGACACGGAGACAATGAAAAAGCAGCGTGACAGGGAGACAATGAAAAATCAGCGTGACAGACAGTGAAAAAGCAGCGTGACAGGGTGACGGTGGTGAAAAAGTGTGACGGAAATGGTGAAAAAGCCGCGTGACAGGGAGACGGTGAAAAAGCAGTGTGACAGAAAGACGGTGAAAAAGCAGCGTGACAGCAAGACGGTGAAAAAGCAGCGTGACAGGGAGACGGTGAAAGAGCAGCGTGACAGGGAGACGGTGAAAGAGCAGTGTGACAGGGAGACGGTGGTGAAAAAGTAGTGTGACAGAGAGACAGTGGAAGAGCAGCATGACAGGGAGACGGTGAAAAAGCAGCGTGACAGAGAGACGGTGGAAGAGCAGCGTGACAGGGAGACGGTGAAAGAGCAGTGTGACAGGGAGACGGTGGTGAAAAAGTAGTGTGACAGAGAGACAGTGGAAGAGCAGCATGACAGGGAGACGGTGAAAAAGCAGCGTGACAGAGAGACGGTGGAAGAGCAGCGTGACAGGGAGACGGTGAAAAAGCAGTGTGACATGGTCACGGTGGTGAAAAAGCAGCATGACAGGAAGACGGTGAAAGAGCAGCGTGACACGGAGACAATGAAAAAGCAGCGTGACAGGGAGACAATGAAAAAGCAGCGTGACAGACAGTGAAAAAGCAGCGTGACAGGGTGACGGTGGTGAAAAAGCAGCGTGACAGACGGTGAAAAAGCAGCGTGACAGGGATACGGTGGTGAAAAAGCAGCGTGACATGGAGACGGTGGTGAAAACGCAGTGTGACAGGGAGACGGTGAAAAAACAGCGTGACAGAGAGAAGGTGAAAACTTAGCGTGACAGGGAGACGGTGAAAAAGCAGTGTGACATGGTCACGGTGGTGAAAAAGCAGCATGACAGGAAGACGGTGAAAGAGCAGCGTGACACGGAGACAATGAAAAAGCAGCGTGACAGGGAGACAATGAAAAAGCAGCGTGACAGACAGTGAAAAAGCAGCGTGACAGGGTGACGGTGGTGAAAAAGCAGCGTGACATGGAGACGGTGGTGAAAACGCAGTGTGACGGAGACGGTGAAAAAACAGCGTGACAGAGAGACGGTGAAAAATTAGCGTGACAGGGAGACGGTGAAAAAGCAGCGTGACAGAGAGACGGTGAAAAAGCAGCGTGACAGGGAGACGGTGAAAAAGCAGCGTGACAGGGAGACGGTGAAAACACAGCGTGATAGACAGACGGTGGGAAAGCAGTGTGACAGAGAGACGGTGAAAAATCAGTGTAACGAAGACGGTGAAAAATCAGCGTGACAGAGAGACGGTGGTGAAAAAGTGTGATGGAAATGGTGAAAAAGCCGCGTGACAGGGAGACGGTGGTGAAAAATCAGCGTGACAGGGTGACGGTGAAAGAGCAGTGTGACAGAAAGACGGTGAAAAAGCAGCGTGACAGCAAGACGGTGAAAAAGCAGCGTGACAGGGTGACGATGATGAAAACATACTGTGACAGAGAGACGGTGAAAAAGCAGCGTGACAGGGTGACGATGGTGAAAACATACTGTGACAGAGAGACGGTGAAAAAGCAGCGTGACGGAGACGGTGAAAGAGCAGCGTGACAGGGTGATGGTGAAAAAAAGGCGTGACAGAGAGAAGGTGAAAACGCAGCGTGACAGGGAGACGGTGAAAGAGCAACGTGACAGGGTGACGGTGAAAAAGCAGCGTGACAGCGAGACGGTGGAAAAGCAGCGTAACAGAGAGACGGTGGAAAAGCAGCGTAACGGAGACGGTGAAAGAACAGCGTGACAGGGAGACAGTGAAAAAGCAGCGTGACAGGGTGACTGTGGTGAAAAATCAGCGTGACGTAGACGATGGTGAAAACGCAGCGTGACAGAGAGACGGTGAAAGAGCAGCGTGACAGGGAGACGATGGTGAAAACGCAGTGTGACAGAGAGACGGTGAAAGAGCAGCGTGACATGGAGACGGTGAAAAAGCAGCATGACAGGGACACGGTGAAAAAGCAGTGTGACAGGGTGACGGTGAAAGAGCAGCGTGACAGGGTGACGGTGAAAGAGCAGCGTGACAGGGAGACGGTGGTGAAAAAGTGTGACAGAGAGACGGTGAAAAAGCAGCGTGACAGGGAGACGGTGAAAAAGCAGCGTGACAGGGTGACGGTGAAAGAGCAGCGTGACAGGGAGACGGTGGTGAAAAAGTGTGACAGAGAGACGGTGAAAGAGCAGCGTGACAGAGACGGTGAATAAGCAGTGTGATTGAGATGGTGGTGGGAAAGCAGTGTGACAGAGAGACAGTGGGAAAGCAGCGTTACAGAGAGAAGGTGAAAAAGCAGCGTGACGGGGAGACGGTGAAAAAGCAGCGTGACAGGGAGATGGTGGGAAAGCAGCGTGACAGAGAGACGGTGGTGAAAAAGCAGCGTGACAGAGAGACGGTGAATAAGCAGCGTGACGGGGAGACGGTGAAAAAGCAGTGTGACAGGGAGACGGTGGTGAAAAAGCAGCGTGACGGGGAGACGGTGAAAAAGCAGCGTGACAGGGAGACGGTGGTGAAAAAGCAGCGTGACAGGGAGACGGTGAGAAAACAGCGTGACAGGGAGACGGTGAAAAAACACCGTGACAGGGAGACAGTAAAAAATCAGCGTAACGAAGACGGTGAAAAATCAGCGTGACGGAAATGGTGAATAAGCAGCGTGACAGAGAGATGGTGGTGAAAAAGTGTGACAGGGAGATGGTGAAAAAGCTGCGTGACAGGGAGACGGTGAAAACGCAGCGTGACAGGGAGACGGTGGTGAAAACGCAGCGTGACAGGGAGACGGTGAAAACGCAGCGTGACAGGGTGACGGTGGTGTAAAAGCAGCGTGACAGGGTGACGGTGGTGAAAAAGTGTGACAGGGAGATGGTGAAAAAACCGCGTGACAGGGAGACAGTGGTGAAAAAGCAGCGTGACAAGGAGACGGTGAAAGAGCAGCGTGACAGGGTGATGGTGAAAAAAAGGCGTGACAGAGAGACGGTGAAAACGCAGCGTGACAGGGAGACGGTGAAAACGCAGCGTGACAGGGAGACGGTGAAAGAGCAACGTGACAGGGTGATGGTGAAAAAGCAGCGTGACAGCGAGATGGTGGAAAAGCAGCGTAACAGAGAGACGGTGGAAAAGCAGCGTAACGGAGACGGTGAAAGAACAGTGTGACAGGGAGACAGTGAAAAAGCAGCGTGACAGGGTGACTGTGGTGAAAAATCAGCGTGACGTAGACGATGGTGAAAACGCAGCGTGACAGAGAGACGGTGAAAGAGCAGCGTGACAGGGAGACGATGGTGAAAACGCAGTGTGACAGAGAGACGGTGAAAGAGCAGCGTGACATGGAGACGGTGAAAAAGCAGCATGACAGGGACACGGTGAAAAAGCAGTGTGACAGGGTGACGGTGAAAGAGCAGCGTGACAGGGTGACGGTGAAAGAGCAGCGTGACAGGGAGACGGTGGTGAAAAAGTGTGACAGAGAGACGGTGAAAAAGCAGCGTGACAGGGAGACGGTGAAAAAGCAGCGTGACAGGGAGACGGAGGTGAAAAAGTGTGACGGAGACGGTGAAAAAGCAGCGTCACAGGGAGACAGTGAAAAATCAGCATGACGGAGACGGTGAAAAATCAAAGTGACAGAGACGGTGAAAAATCAGCGTGACAGGGAGACAGTGAAAAAGCAGCGTGACAGGGAGACTGTGGGAAAGCAGCGTGACAGAGAGACGGTGAAAAACCAGCGTGACAGGGAGACATTGAAAAAGCAGCGTGACAGGGAGACGTTGAAAGAGCAGCGTGACAGGGAGACGGTGAAAGAGCAGCGTGACAGGGAGACGGTGAAAGAGCAGCGTGACAGGGAGACGGTGGTGAAAAAGTAGTGTGACAGAGAGACAGTGGAAGAGCAGCATGACAGGGAGACGGTGAAAAAGCAGCGTGACAGAGAGACGGTGGAAGAGCAGCGTGACAGGGTGACGGTGAAAAAGCAGTGTGACATGGTCACGGTGGTGAAAAAGCAGCATGACAGGAAGACAGTGAAAGAGCAGCGTGACACGGAGACAATGAAAAAGCAGTGTGACAGGGAGACAATGAAAAAGCAGCGTGACAGACAGTGAAAAAGCAGCGTGACAGGGTGACGGTGGTGAAAAAGCAGCGTGACAGACGGTGAAAAAGCAGCGTGACAGGGATACGGTGGTGAAAAAGCCGCGTGACAGGGAGACAGTGGTGAAAAAGCAGCGTGACAAGGAGACGGTGAAAGAGCAGCGTGACAGGGTGATGGTGAAAAAAAGGCGTGACAGAGAGACGGTGAAAACGTAGCGTGACAGGGAGACGGTGAAAGAGCAACGTGACAGGGTGATGGTGAAAAAGCAGCGTGACAGCGAGATGGTGGAAAAGCAGCGTAACAGAGAGACGGTGGAAAAGCAGCGTAACGGAGACGGTGAAAGAACAGCGTGACAGGGAGACAGTGAAAAAGCAGCGTGACAGGGTGACTGTGGTGAAAAATCAGCGTGACGTAGACGATGGTGAAAACGCAGCGTGACAGAGAGACGGTGAAAGAGCAGCGTGACAGGGAGACGATGGTGAAAACGCAGTGTGACAGAGAGACGGTGAAAGAGCAGCGTGACATGGAGACGGTGAAAAAGCAGCATGACAGGGACACGGTGAAAAAGCAGTGTGACAGGGTGACGGTGAAAGAGCAGCGTGACAGGGTGACGGTGAAAGAGCAGCGTGACAGGGAGACGGTGGTGAAAAAGTGTGACAGAGAGACGGTGAAAAAGCAGCGTGACAGGGAGACGGTGAAAAAGCAGCGTGACAGGGAGACGGAGGTGAAAAAGTGTGACGGAGACGGTGAAAAAGCAGCGTCACAGGGAGACAGTGAAAAATCAGCATGACGGAGACGGTGAAAAATCAAAGTGACAGAGACGGTGAAAAATCAGCGTGACAGGGAGACAGTGAAAAAGCAGCGTGACAGGGAGACTGTGGGAAAGCAGCGTGACGGAGAGACGGTGAAAAACCAGCGTGACAGGGAGACGTTGAAAAAGCAGCCTGACAGGGAGACGTTGAAAGAGCAGCGTGACAGGGAGACGGTGAAAGAGCAGCGTGACAGGGAGACGGTGAAAGAGCAGCGTGACAGGGAGACGGTGGTGAAAAAGTAGTGTGACAGAGAGACAGTGGAAGAGCAGCATGACAGGGAGACGGTGAAAAAGCAGCGTGACAGAGAGACGGTGGAAGAGCAGCGTGACAGGGAGACGGTGAAAAAGCAGTGTGACATGGTCACGGTGGTGAAAAAGCAGCATGACAGGAAGACGGTGAAAGAGCAGCGTGACACGGAGACAATGAAAAAGCAGTGTGACAGGGAGACAATGAAAAAGCAGCGTGACAGACAGTGAAAAAGCAGCGTGACAGGGTGACGGTGGTGAAAAAGCAGCGTGACAGACGGTGAAAAAGCAGCGTGACAGGGATACGGTGGTGAAAAAGCAGCGTGACATGGAGACGGTGGTGAAAACGCAGCGTGACAGGGAGACGGTGAAAAAGCAGTGTGACAGACGGTGAAAAAGCAGCGTGACAGAGAGACGGTGGAAGAGCAGCATGACAGGGAGACGGTGAAAAAGCAGCGTGACAGGGAGACGGTGAAAGAGCAGCGTGACAGGGTGATGGTGAAAAAAAGGCGTGACAGAGAGACGGTGAAAACGCAGCGTGACAGGGAGACGGTGAAAGAGCAACATGACAGGGTGACGGTGAAAAAGCAGCGTGACAGCGAGACGGTGGAAAAGCAGCGTGACAGAGAGACGGTGGAAAAGCAGCGTAACGGAGACGGTGAAAGAACAGCGTGACAGGGAGACAGTGAAAAAGCAGCGTGACAGGGTGACTGTGGTGAAAAATCAGCGTGACGTAGACGATGGTGAAAACGCAGCGTGACAGAGAGACGGTGAAAGAGCAGCGTGACAGGGAGACGATGGTGAAAACGCAGTGTGACAGAGAGACGGTGAAAGAGCAGCGTGACATGGAGACGGTGAAAAAGCAGCATGACAGGGACACGGTGAAAAAGCAGTGTGACAGGGTGACGGTGAAAGAGCAGCGTGACAGGGTGACGGTGAAAGAGCAGCGTGACAGGGAGACGGTGGTGAAAAAGTGTGACAGAGAGACGGTGAAGAAGCAGCGTGACAGGGAGACGGTGAAAAAGCAGCGTGACAGGGAGACGGAGGTGAAAAAGTGTGACGGAGACGGTGAAAAAGCAGCGTGACAGGGAGACAGTGAAAAATCAGCATGATGGAGACGGTGAAAAATCAAAGTGACAGAGACGGTGAAAAATCAGCATGACAGGGAGACAGTGAAAAAGCAGCGTGACAGGGAGACTGTGGGAAAGCAGTGTGACAGAGAGACGGTGGGAAAGCAGCGTGACAGAGAGACGGTGAAAAACCAGCGTGACAGGGAGACGTTGAAAAAGCAGCGTGACAGGGAGACGTTGAAAGAGCAGCGTGACAGGGAGACGGTGAAAGAGCAGCGTGACAGGGAGACGGTGAAAGAGCAGTGTGACAGGGAGACGGTGGTGAAAAAGTAGTGTGACAGAGAGACAGTGGAAGAGCAGCATGACAGGGAGACGGTGAAAAAGCAGCGTGACAGAGAGACGGTGGAAGAGCAGCGTGACAGGGAGACGGTGAAAGAGCAGTGTGACAGGGAGACGGTGGTGAAAAAGTAGTGTGACAGAGAGACAGTGGAAGAGCAGCATGACAGGGAGACGGTGAAAAAGCAGCGTGACAGAGAGACGGTGGAAGAGCAGCGTGACAGGGAGACGGTGAAAAAGCAGTGTGACATGGTCACGGTGGTGAAAAAGCAGCATGACAGGAAGACGGTGAAAGAGCAGCGTGACACGGAGACAATGAAAAAGCAGCGTGACAGGGAGACAATGAAAAAGCAGCGTGACAGACAGTGAAAAAGCAGCGTGACAGGGTGACGGTGGTGAAAAAGCAGCGTGACAGACGGTGAAAAAGCAGCGTGACAGGGATACGGTGGTGAAAAAGCAGCGTGACATGGAGACGGTGGTGAAAACGCAGTGTGACAGGGAGACGGTGAAAAAACAGCGTGACAGAGAGAAGGTGAAAACTTAGCGTGACAGGGAGACGGTGAAAAAGCAGTGTGACATGGTCACGGTGGTGAAAAAGCAGCATGACAGGAAGACGGTGAAAGAGCAGCGTGACACGGAGACAATGAAAAAGCAGCGTGACAGGGAGACAATGAAAAAGCAGCGTGACAGACAGTGAAAAAGCAGCGTGACAGGGTGACGGTGGTGAAAAAGCAGCGTGACATGGAGACGGTGGTGAAAACGCAGTGTGACGGAGACGGTGAAAAAACAGCGTGACAGAGAGACGGTGAAAAATTAGCGTGACAGGGAGACGGTGAAAAAGCAGCGTGACAGAGAGACGGTGAAAAAGCAGCGTGACAGGGAGACGGTGAAAAAGCAGCGTGACAGGGAGACGGTGAAAACACAGCGTGATAGACAGACGGTGGGAAAGCAGTGTGACAGAGAGACGGTGAAAAATCAGTGTAACGAAGACGGTGAAAAATCAGCGTGACAGAGAGACGGTGGTGAAAAAGTGTGATGGAAATGGTGAAAAAGCCGCGTGACAGGGAGACGGTGGTGAAAAATCAGCGTGACAGGGTGACGGTGAAAGAGCAGTGTGACAGAAAGACGGTGAAAAAGCAGCGTGACAGCAAGACGGTGAAAAAGCAGCGTGACAGGGTGACGATGATGAAAACATACTGTGACAGAGAGACGGTGAAAAAGCAGCGTGACAGGGTGACGATGGTGAAAACATACTGTGACAGAGAGACGGTGAAAAAGCAGCGTGACGGAGACGGTGAAAGAGCAGCGTGACAGGGTGATGGTGAAAAAAAGGCGTGACAGAGAGAAGGTGAAAACGCAGCGTGACAGGGAGACGGTGAAAGAGCAACGTGACAGGGTGACGGTGAAAAAGCAGCGTGACAGCGAGACGGTGGAAAAGCAGCGTAACAGAGAGACGGTGGAAAAGCAGCGTAACGGAGACGGTGAAAGAACAGCGTGACAGGGAGACAGTGAAAAAGCAGCGTGACAGGGTGACTGTGGTGAAAAATCAGCGTGACGTAGACGATGGTGAAAACGCAGCGTGACAGAGAGACGGTGAAAGAGCAGCGTGACAGGGAGACGATGGTGAAAACGCAGTGTGACAGAGAGACGGTGAAAGAGCAGCGTGACATGGAGACGGTGAAAAAGCAGCATGACAGGGACACGGTGAAAAAGCAGTGTGACAGGGTGACGGTGAAAGAGCAGCGTGACAGGGTGACGGTGAAAGAGCAGCGTGACAGGGAGACGGTGGTGAAAAAGTGTGACAGAGAGACGGTGAAAAAGCAGCGTGACAGGGAGACGGTGAAAAAGCAGCGTGACAGGGTGACGGTGAAAAAGCAGCGTGACAGGGAGACGGAGGTGAAAAAGTGTGACGGAGACGCTGAAAAAGCAGCGTGACAGGGAGACGGTGAAAAATCAGCATGACGGAGACGGTGAAAAATCAAAGTGACAGAGACGGTGAAAAATCAGCGTGACAGGGAGACAGTGAAAAAGCAGCGTGACAGGGAGACTGTGGGAAAGCAGCGTGACAGGGTGACGATGATGAAAACATACTGTGACAGAGAGACGGTGAAAAAGCAGTGTGACAGGGTGACGATGGTGAAAACATACTGTGACAGAGAGACGGTGAAAAAGCAGCGTGACAGGGTGACGGTGAAAGAGCAGCGTGACAGGGTGATGATGAATAAGCAGCGTGACAGGGAGACGGTGGTGAAAACACTGTGACAGAGAGACGGTGAAAGATGAGCGTGACAGACGGTGAAAAAGCAGCGTGACAGGGAGATGGTGAAAAACCAGCGTGACAGGGTGACAGTGAAAAACTAGCGTGACAGGGAGACGGTGAAAAAACTGCGTGACAGGGAGACGGTGGTGAAAAAGCAGCGTGACGGAGATGGTGAATAAGCAGCGTAACAGGGAGACGGTGAAAACGCAGCGTGACAGAGAGATGGTGAAAAATCAGCGTGACAGACAGACGGTGAAAAATCAGCGTGACAGAGAGATGGTGGTGAAAAAGCAGCGTGACAGGGAGACAGTAAAAACGCAGCGTGACAGAGAGACGGTGGAAAAGCAGCATGAAGGGGAGACGGTGGAAAAGCAGCGTGACGGAGACGGTGAAAAATCAGCGTGACAGGGAGACGGTGGTGAAAAAGCAGCGTGACAGGGAGACGGTGAAAGAGCAGCGTGACAGGGAGACGGTGAAAGAGCAGCGTGACAGAGACGGTGAAAGAGCAGCGTGACAGAGACGGTGAATAAGCAGTGTGACGAAGATGGTGGAAAAGCAGCGTGACAGAGAGATGGTGTGAAAGCAGCGTGACAGACAGTGAAAAATCAGCGTGACAGGGAGACATTGGTGAAAAAGCAGTGTCACAGAGAGACGGTGAAAAGCAGCGTGACAGGGTGAAGGTGGTGAAAAAGTGTGACAGGGAGACGGTGAAAAAGCTTCGTGACAGGGAGACGGTGAAAGAGCAGCGTGACAGAGAGACGGTGAATAAGTAGTGTGACGGACACGGTTAAAAAGCAGCGTGACAGGGAGACCCTGGTGGAAAAGCAGCGCGACAGAGAGACGGTGAAAAATCAGCGTGACAGGGAGATGGTGGTGAAAAAGTGTGACAGTGATATGGTGGAAAAGCCGCGTGACAGGGAGACGGTGAAAAAGCAGCGTGACAGACGGTGAAAAATCAGTGTGACAGAGAGACGGTGATAAAGCAGCGTGACAGGGAGATGGTGGGAAAGCAGCGTGACAGGGAGACGATGGTGAAAACATACTGTGACAGAGAGACGGTGAAAAAGCAGCGTGACAGGGTGACGATGGTGAAAACATACTGTGACAGAGAGACGGTGAAAGAGCAGCGTGACAGGGAGACGGTGGTGAAAAAGCAGCGTGACAGGGTGATGGTGAAAGAGCAGCGTGACAGGGTGATGATGAATAAGCAGCGTGACGGAGACGGTGAAAAAGCAGCGTGACAGGGAGACAGTAAAAACGCAGCGTGACAGAGAGACGGTGGAAAAGCAGCGTGAAGGGGAGACGGTGGAAAAGCAGCGTGACAGGGAGACGGTGGTGAAAAAGCAGCGTGACGGAGATGGTGGTGAAAAAGCAGCGTGACAGGGAGACGGTGAAAAAGCAGCGTGACAGGGTGACGGTGAAAGAGCAGCGTGACAGGGAGACGGTGGTGAAGAAGCAGCGTGACAGGGAGACGGTGAAAAAGCAGCGTGACAGGGAGACGGTGGTGAAAAAGCTGCGTGACAGGGAGACGGTGAAAAAGCAGCGTGACAGGGAGACGGTGAAAAATCAGCATTACGGAGACGGTGAAAAATCAAAGTGACAGAGACGGTGAAAAATCAGCGTGACAGGGAGACGGTGGAAAAGCAGCGTGACGGAGACGGTGAAAAAGCAGCGTGACAGAGAGATGGTGGGAAAGCAGCGTGACAGAGAGACGGTGAAAAATCAGCGTGACAGGGAGACGGTGAAAAAGCAGCGTGACGGAGACGTTGAAAGAGCAGCGTGACAGGGAGACGGTGAAAGAGCAGCGTGACAGGGAGACGTTGAAAGAGCAGCGTGACAGGGAGACGGTGAAAAAGCAGCGTGACAGAGAGACGGTGGAAGAGCAGCGTGACAGGGAGACGGTGAAAAAGCAGCGTGACAGGGAGACGGTGAAAGAGCAGCGTGACAGGGAGACAATGAAAAAGCAGCGTGACAGGGTGACGGTGGTGAAAAAGCAGCGTGACAGAGAGATGGTGAAAAAGCAGCGTGACAGGGATACGGTGGTGAAAAAGCAGCGTGACATGGAGACGGTGGTGAAAACACAGTGTGACAGGGAGACGGTGAAAAAACAGCGTGACAGAGAGACGGTGAAAAATTAGCGTGACAGGCAGACGGTGAAAAAGCAGCGTGACAGAGAGACGGTGAGAAAGCAGCGTGACAGAGAGACGGTGAAAAATTAGCGTGACAGGCAGACGGTGAAAAAGCAGCGTGACAGAGAGACGGTGAGAAAGCAGCGTGACAGGGAGACGGTGAAAAAGCAGCGTGACAGGGAGACGGTGAAAACACAGCGTGATAGACAGACGGTGGGAAAGCAGTGTGACAGAGAGACGGTGAAAGAGCAGCGTGTCAGGGAGACGGTGAAAAAGCAGCGTGACAGAGAGACGGTGAAAGAGCAGCGTGACAGGGAGACGGTGGTGAAAAAGTGTGACAGAGAGACGGTGAAAGAGCAGCGTGACAGAGACGGTGAATAAGCAGTGTGATGGAGATGGTGGTGGGAAAGCAGTGTGACAGAGAGACAGTGGGAAAGCAGTGTGACAGAGAGATGGTGGAAAAGCAGCGTGACAGTGAAAAATCAGCGTGTCAGGGAGACGGTGAAAGAGCAGCGTGTCAGGGAGACGGTGAAAAAGCAGCGTGACAGAGAGACGGTGAAAGAGCAGCGTGTCAGGGAGACGGTGAAAAAGCAGCGTGACAGAGAGACGGTGAAAGAGCAGCGTGACAGGGAGACGGTGGTGAAAAATCAGCGTGACAGAGAGACGGTGAAAGAGCAGCGTGACAGGGTGACGGTGAAAGAGCAGCGTGACAGGGAGACGGTGGTGAAAAAGTGTGACAGAGAGACGGTGAAAGAGCAGCGTGACAGAGACGGTGAATAAGCAGTGTGATTGAGATGGTGGTGGGAAAGCAGTGTGACAGAGAGACAGTGGGAAAGCAGCGTTACAGAGAGAAGGTGAAAAAGCAGCGTGACGGGGAGACGGTGAAAAAGCAGCGTGACAGGGAGATGGTGGGAAAGCAGCGTGACAGAGAGACGGTGGTGAAAAAGCAGCGTGACAGAGAGACGGTGAATAAGCAGCGTGACGGGGAGACGGTGAAAAAGCAGTGTGACAGGGAGACGGTGGTGAAAAAGCAGCGTGACGGGGAGACGGTGAAAAAGCAGCGTGACAGGGAGACGGTGGTGAAAAAGCAGCGTGACAGGGAGACGGTGAGAAAACAGCGTGACAGGGAGACGGTGAAAAAACACCGTGACAGGGAGACAGTAAAAAATCAGCGTAACGAAGACGGTGAAAAATCAGCGTGACGGAAATGGTGAATAAGCAGCGTGACAGAGAGATGGTGGTGAAAAAGTGTGACAGGGAGATGGTGAAAAAGCTGCGTGACAGGGAGACGGTGAAAACGCAGCGTGACAGGGAGACGGTGGTGAAAACGCAGCGTGACAGGGAGACGGTGAAAACGCAGCGTGACAGGGTGACGGTGGTGTAAAAGCAGCGTGACAGGGTGACGGTGGTGAAAAAGTGTGACAGGGAGATGGTGAAAAAACCGCGTGACAGGGAGACAGTGGTGAAAAAGCAGCGTGACAAGGAGACGGTGAAAGAGCAGCGTGACAGGGTGATGGTGAAAAAAAGGCGTGACAGAGAGACGGTGAAAACGCAGCGTGACAGGGAGACGGTGAAAACGCAGCGTGACAGGGAGACGGTGAAAGAGCAACGTGACAGGGTGATGGTGAAAAAGCAGCGTGACAGCGAGATGGTGGAAAAGCAGCGTAACAGAGAGACGGTGGAAAAGCAGCGTAACGGAGACGGTGAAAGAACAGTGTGACAGGGAGACAGTGAAAAAGCAGCGTGACAGGGTGACTGTGGTGAAAAATCAGCGTGACGTAGACGATGGTGAAAACGCAGCGTGACAGAGAGACGGTGAAAGAGCAGCGTGACAGGGAGACGATGGTGAAAACGCAGTGTGACAGAGAGACGGTGAAAGAGCAGCGTGACATGGAGACGGTGAAAAAGCAGCATGACAGGGACACGGTGAAAAAGCAGTGTGACAGGGTGACGGTGAAAGAGCAGCGTGACAGGGTGACGGTGAAAGAGCAGCGTGACAGGGAGACGGTGGTGAAAAAGTGTGACAGAGAGACGGTGAAAAAGCAGCGTGACAGGGAGACGGTGAAAAAGCAGCGTGACAGGGAGACGGAGGTGAAAAAGTGTGACGGAGACGGTGAAAAAGCAGCGTCACAGGGAGACAGTGAAAAATCAGCATGACGGAGACGGTGAAAAATCAAAGTGACAGAGACGGTGAAAAATCAGCGTGACAGGGAGACAGTGAAAAAGCAGCGTGACAGGGAGACTGTGGGAAAGCAGCGTGACAGGGAGACTGTGGGAAAGCAGCGTGACAGAGAGACGGTGAAAAACCAGCGTGACAGGGAGACATTGAAAAAGCAGCGTGACAGGGAGACGTTGAAAGAGCAGCGTGACAGGGAGACGGTGAAAGAGCAGTGTGACAGAGAGACAGTGGAAGAGCAGCATGACAGGGAGACGGTGAAAAAGCAGCGTGACAGAGAGACGGTGGAAGAGCAGCGTGACAGGGAGACGGTGAAAAAGCAGTGTGACATGGTCACGGTGGTGAAAAAGCAGCATGACAGGAAGACAGTGAAAGAGCAGCGTGACACGGAGACAATGAAAAAGCAGTGTGACAGGGAGACAATGAAAAAGCAGCGTGACAGACAGTGAAAAAGCAGCGTGACAGGGTGACGGTGGTGAAAAAGCAGCGTGACAGACGGTGAAAAAGCAGCGTGACAGGGATACGGTGGTGAAAAAGCCGCGTGACAGGGAGACAGTGGTGAAAAAGCAGCGTGACAAGGAGACGGTGAAAGAGCAGCGTGACAGGGTGATGGTGAAAAAAAGGCGTGACAGAGAGACGGTGAAAACGTAGCGTGACAGGGAGACGGTGAAAGAGCAACGTGACAGGGTGATGGTGAAAAAGCAGCGTGACAGCGAGATGGTGGAAAAGCAGCGTAACAGAGAGACGGTGGAAAAGCAGCGTAACGGAGACGGTGAAAGAACAGTGTGACAGGGAGACAGTGAAAAAGCAGCGTGACAGGGTGACTGTGGTGAAAAATCAGCGTGACGTAGACGATGGTGAAAACGCAGCGTGACAGAGAGACGGTGAAAGAGCAGCGTGACAGGGAGACGATGGTGAAAACGCAGTGTGACAGAGAGACGGTGAAAGAGCAGCGTGACATGGAGACGGTGAAAAAGCAGCATGACAGGGACACGGTGAAAAAGCAGTGTGACAGGGTGACGGTGAAAGAGCAGCGTGACAGGGTGACGGTGAAAGAGCAGCGTGACAGGGAGACGGTGGTGAAAAAGTGTGACAGAGAGACGGTGAAAAAGCAGCGTGACAGGGAGACGGTGAAAAAGCAGCGTGACAGGGAGACGGAGGTGAAAAAGTGTGACGGAGACGGTGAAAAAGCAGCGTCACAGGGAGACAGTGAAAAATCAGCATGACGGAGACGGTGAAAAATCAAAGTGACAGAGACGGTGAAAAATCAGCGTGACAGGGAGACAGTGAAAAAGCAGCGTGACAGGGAGACTGTGGGAAAGCAGCGTGACGGAGAGACGGTGAAAAACCAGCGTGACAGGGAGACGTTGAAAAAGCAGCGTGACAGGGAGACGTTGAAAGAGCAGCGTGACAGGGAGACGGTGAAAGAGCAGCGTGACAGGGAGACGGTGAAAGAGCAGCGTGACAGGGAGACGGTGGTGAAAAAGTAGTGTGACAGAGAGACAGTGGAAGAGCAGCATGACAGGGAGACGGTGAAAAAGCAGCGTGACAGAGAGACGGTGGAAGAGCAGCGTGACAGGGAGACGGTGAAAAAGCAGTGTGACATGGTCACGGTGGTGAAAAAGCAGCATGACAGGAAGACGGTGAAAGAGCAGCGTGACACGGAGACAATGAAAAAGCAGTGTGACAGGGAGACAATGAAAAAGCAGCGTGACAGACAGTGAAAAAGCAGCGTGACAGGGTGACGGTGGTGAAAAAGCAGCGTGACAGACGGTGAAAAAGCAGCGTGACAGGGATACGGTGGTGAAAAAGCAGCGTGACATGGAGACGGTGGTGAAAACGCAGCGTGACAGGGAGACGGTGAAAAAGCAGTGTGACAGACGGTGAAAAAGCAGCGTGACAGAGAGACGGTGGAAGAGCAGCATGACAGGGAGACGGTGAAAAAGCAGCGTGACAGGGAGACGGTGAAAGAGCAGCGTGACAGGGTGATGGTGAAAAAAAGGCGTGACAGAGAGACGGTGAAAACGCAGCGTGACAGGGAGACGGTGAAAGAGCAACATGACAGGGTGACGGTGAAAAAGCAGCGTGACAGCGAGACGGTGGAAAAGCAGCGTGACAGAGAGACGGTGGAAAAGCAGCGTAACGGAGACGGTGAAAGAACAGCGTGACAGGGAGACAGTGAAAAAGCAGCGTGACAGGGTGACTGTGGTGAAAAATCAGCGTGACGTAGACGATGGTGAAAACGCAGCGTGACAGAGAGACGGTGAAAGAGCAGCGTGACAGGGAGACGATGGTGAAAACGCAGTGTGACAGAGAGACGGTGAAAGAGCAGCGTGACATGGAGACGGTGAAAAAGCAGCATGACAGGGACACGGTGAAAAAGCAGTGTGACAGGGTGACGGTGAAAGAGCAGCGTGACAGGGTGACGGTGAAAGAGCAGCGTGACAGGGAGACGGTGGTGAAAAAGTGTGACAGAGAGACGGTGAAGAAGCAGCGTGACAGGGAGACGGTGAAAAAGCAGCGTGACAGGGAGACGGAGGTGAAAAAGTGTGACGGAGACGGTGAAAAAGCAGCGTGACAGGGAGACAGTGAAAAATCAGCATGATGGAGACGGTGAAAAATCAAAGTGACAGAGACGGTGAAAAATCAGCATGACAGGGAGACAGTGAAAAAGCAGCGTGACAGGGAGACTGTGGGAAAGCAGTGTGACAGAGAGACGGTGGGAAAGCAGCGTGACAGAGAGACGGTGAAAAACCAGCGTGACAGGGAGACGTTGAAAAAGCAGCGTGACAGGGAGACGTTGAAAGAGCAGCGTGACAGGGAGACGGTGAAAGAGCAGCGTGACAGGGAGACGGTGAAAGAGCAGTGTGACAGGGAGACGGTGGTGAAAAAGTAGTGTGACAGAGAGACAGTGGAAGAGCAGCATGACAGGGAGACGGTGAAAAAGCAGCGTGACAGAGAGACGGTGGAAGAGCAGCGTGACAGGGAGACGGTGAAAGAGCAGTGTGACAGGGAGACGGTGGTGAAAAAGTAGTGTGACAGAGAGACAGTGGAAGAGCAGCATGACAGGGAGACGGTGAAAAAGCAGCGTGACAGAGAGACGGTGGAAGAGCAGCGTGACAGGGAGACGGTGAAAAAGCAGTGTGACATGGTCACGGTGGTGAAAAAGCAGCATGACAGGAAGACGGTGAAAGAGCAGCGTGACACGGAGACAATGAAAAAGCAGCGTGACAGGGAGACAATGAAAAAGCAGCGTGACAGACAGTGAAAAAGCAGCGTGACAGGGTGACGGTGGTGAAAAAGCAGCGTGACAGACGGTGAAAAAGCAGCGTGACAGGGATACGGTGGTGAAAAAGCAGCGTGACATGGAGACGGTGGTGAAAACGCAGTGTGACAGGGAGACGGTGAAAAAACAGCGTGACAGAGAGAAGGTGAAAACTTAGCGTGACAGGGAGACGGTGAAAAAGCAGTGTGACATGGTCACGGTGGTGAAAAAGCAGCATGACAGGAAGACGGTGAAAGAGCAGCGTGACACGGAGACAATGAAAAAGCAGCGTGACAGGGAGACAATGAAAAAGCAGCGTGACAGACAGTGAAAAAGCAGCGTGACAGGGTGACGGTGGTGAAAAAGCAGCGTGACATGGAGACGGTGGTGAAAACGCAGTGTGACGGAGACGGTGAAAAAACAGCGTGACAGAGAGACGGTGAAAAATTAGCGTGACAGGGAGACGGTGAAAAAGCAGCGTGACAGAGAGACGGTGAAAAAGCAGCGTGACAGGGAGACGGTGAAAAAGCAGCGTGACAGGGAGACGGTGAAAACACAGCGTGATAGACAGACGGTGGGAAAGCAGTGTGACAGAGAGACGGTGAAAAATCAGTGTAACGAAGACGGTGAAAAATCAGCGTGACAGAGAGACGGTGGTGAAAAAGTGTGATGGAAATGGTGAAAAAGCCGCGTGACAGGGAGACGGTGGTGAAAAATCAGCGTGACAGGGTGACGGTGAAAGAGCAGTGTGACAGAAAGACGGTGAAAAAGCAGCGTGACAGCAAGACGGTGAAAAAGCAGCGTGACAGGGTGACGATGATGAAAACATACTGTGACAGAGAGACGGTGAAAAAGCAGCGTGACAGGGTGACGATGGTGAAAACATACTGTGACAGAGAGACGGTGAAAAAGCAGCGTGACGGAGACGGTGAAAGAGCAGCGTGACAGGGTGATGGTGAAAAAAAGGCGTGACAGAGAGAAGGTGAAAACGCAGCGTGACAGGGAGACGGTGAAAGAGCAACGTGACAGGGTGACGGTGAAAAAGCAGCGTGACAGCGAGACGGTGGAAAAGCAGCGTAACAGAGAGACGGTGGAAAAGCAGCGTAACGGAGACGGTGAAAGAACAGCGTGACAGGGAGACAGTGAAAAAGCAGCGTGACAGGGTGACTGTGGTGAAAAATCAGCGTGACGTAGACGATGGTGAAAACGCAGCGTGACAGAGAGACGGTGAAAGAGCAGCGTGACAGGGAGACGATGGTGAAAACGCAGTGTGACAGAGAGACGGTGAAAGAGCAGCGTGACATGGAGACGGTGAAAAAGCAGCATGACAGGGACACGGTGAAAAAGCAGTGTGACAGGGTGACGGTGAAAGAGCAGCGTGACAGGGTGACGGTGAAAGAGCAGCGTGACAGGGAGACGGTGGTGAAAAAGTGTGACAGAGAGACGGTGAAAAAGCAGCGTGACAGGGAGACGGTGAAAAAGCAGCGTGACAGGGTGACGGTGAAAAAGCAGCGTGACAGGGAGACGGAGGTGAAAAAGTGTGACGGAGACGCTGAAAAAGCAGCGTGACAGGGAGACGGTGAAAAATCAGCATGACGGAGACGGTGAAAAATCAAAGTGACAGAGACGGTGAAAAATCAGCGTGACAGGGAGACAGTGAAAAAGCAGCGTGACAGGGAGACTGTGGGAAAGCAGCGTGACAGGGTGACGATGATGAAAACATACTGTGACAGAGAGACGGTGAAAAAGCAGTGTGACAGGGTGACGATGGTGAAAACATACTGTGACAGAGAGACGGTGAAAAAGCAGCGTGACAGGGTGACGGTGAAAGAGCAGCGTGACAGGGTGATGATGAATAAGCAGCGTGACAGGGAGACGGTGGTGAAAACACTGTGACAGAGAGACGGTGAAAGATGAGCGTGACAGACGGTGAAAAAGCAGCGTGACAGGGAGATGGTGAAAAACCAGCGTGACAGGGTGACAGTGAAAAACTAGCGTGACAGGGAGACGGTGAAAAAACTGCGTGACAGGGAGACGGTGGTGAAAAAGCAGCGTGACGGAGATGGTGAATAAGCAGCGTAACAGGGAGACGGTGAAAACGCAGCGTGACAGAGAGATGGTGAAAAATCAGCGTGACAGACAGACGGTGAAAAATCAGCGTGACAGAGAGATGGTGGTGAAAAAGCAGCGTGACAGGGAGACAGTAAAAACGCAGCGTGACAGAGAGACGGTGGAAAAGCAGCATGAAGGGGAGACGGTGGAAAAGCAGCGTGACGGAGACGGTGAAAAATCAGCGTGACAGGGAGACGGTGGTGAAAAAGCAGCGTGACAGGGAGACGGTGAAAGAGCAGCGTGACAGGGAGACGGTGAAAGAGCAGCGTGACAGAGACGGTGAAAGAGCAGCGTGACAGAGACGGTGAATAAGCAGTGTGACGAAGATGGTGGAAAAGCAGCGTGACAGAGAGATGGTGTGAAAGCAGCGTGACAGACAGTGAAAAATCAGCGTGACAGGGAGACATTGGTGAAAAAGCAGTGTCACAGAGAGACGGTGAAAAGCAGCGTGACAGGGTGAAGGTGGTGAAAAAGTGTGACAGGGAGACGGTGAAAAAGCTTCGTGACAGGGAGACGGTGAAAGAGCAGCGTGACAGAGAGACGGTGAATAAGTAGTGTGACGGACACGGTTAAAAAGCAGCGTGACAGGGAGACCCTGGTGGAAAAGCAGCGCGACAGAGAGACGGTGAAAAATCAGCGTGACAGGGAGATGGTGGTGAAAAAGTGTGACAGTGATATGGTGGAAAAGCCGCGTGACAGGGAGACGGTGAAAAAGCAGCGTGACAGACGGTGAAAAATCAGTGTGACAGAGAGACGGTGATAAAGCAGCGTGACAGGGAGATGGTGGGAAAGCAGCGTGACAGGGAGACGATGGTGAAAACATACTGTGACAGAGAGACGGTGAAAAAGCAGCGTGACAGGGTGACGATGGTGAAAACATACTGTGACAGAGAGACGGTGAAAGAGCAGCGTGACAGGGAGACGGTGGTGAAAAAGCAGCGTGACAGGGTGATGGTGAAAGAGCAGCGTGACAGGGTGATGATGAATAAGCAGCGTGACGGAGACGGTGAAAAAGCAGCGTGACAGGGAGACAGTAAAAACGCAGCGTGACAGAGAGACGGTGGAAAAGCAGCGTGAAGGGGAGACGGTGGAAAAGCAGCGTGACAGGGAGACGGTGGTGAAAAAGCAGCGTGACGGAGATGGTGGTGAAAAAGCAGCGTGACAGGGAGACGGTGAAAAAGCAGCGTGACAGGGTGACGGTGAAAGAGCAGCGTGACAGGGAGACGGTGGTGAAGAAGCAGCGTGACAGGGAGACGGTGAAAAAGCAGCGTGACAGGGAGACGGTGGTGAAAAAGCTGCGTGACAGGGAGACGGTGAAAAAGCAGCGTGACAGGGAGACGGTGAAAAATCAGCATTACGGAGACGGTGAAAAATCAAAGTGACAGAGACGGTGAAAAATCAGCGTGACAGGGAGACGGTGGAAAAGCAGCGTGACGGAGACGGTGAAAAAGCAGCGTGACAGAGAGATGGTGGGAAAGCAGCGTGACAGAGAGACGGTGAAAAATCAGCGTGACAGGGAGACGGTGAAAAAGCAGCGTGACGGAGACGTTGAAAGAGCAGCGTGACAGGGAGACGGTGAAAGAGCAGCGTGACAGGGAGACGTTGAAAGAGCAGCGTGACAGGGAGACGGTGAAAAAGCAGCGTGACAGAGAGACGGTGGAAGAGCAGCGTGACAGGGAGACGGTGAAAAAGCAGCGTGACAGGGAGACGGTGAAAGAGCAGCGTGACAGGGAGACAATGAAAAAGCAGCGTGACAGGGTGACGGTGGTGAAAAAGCAGCGTGACAGAGAGATGGTGAAAAAGCAGCGTGACAGGGATACGGTGGTGAAAAAGCAGCGTGACATGGAGACGGTGGTGAAAACACAGTGTGACAGGGAGACGGTGAAAAAACAGCGTGACAGAGAGACGGTGAAAAATTAGCGTGACAGGCAGACGGTGAAAAAGCAGCGTGACAGAGAGACGGTGAGAAAGCAGCGTGACAGAGAGACGGTGAAAAATTAGCGTGACAGGCAGACGGTGAAAAAGCAGCGTGACAGAGAGACGGTGAGAAAGCAGCGTGACAGGGAGACGGTGAAAAAGCAGCGTGACAGGGAGACGGTGAAAACACAGCGTGATAGACAGACGGTGGGAAAGCAGTGTGACAGAGAGACGGTGAAAGAGCAGCGTGTCAGGGAGACGGTGAAAAAGCAGCGTGACAGAGAGACGGTGAAAGAGCAGCGTGACAGGGAGACGGTGGTGAAAAAGTGTGACAGAGAGACGGTGAAAGAGCAGCGTGACAGAGACGGTGAATAAGCAGTGTGATGGAGATGGTGGTGGGAAAGCAGTGTGACAGAGAGACAGTGGGAAAGCAGTGTGACAGAGAGATGGTGGAAAAGCAGCGTGACAGTGAAAAATCAGCGTGTCAGGGAGACGGTGAAAGAGCAGCGTGTCAGGGAGACGGTGAAAAAGCAGCGTGACAGAGAGACGGTGAAAGAGCAGCGTGTCAGGGAGACGGTGAAAAAGCAGCGTGACAGAGAGACGGTGAAAGAGCAGCGTGACAGGGAGACGGTGGTGAAAAATCAGCGTGACAGAGAGACGGTGAAAGAGCAGCGTGACAGGGTGACGGTGAAAGAGCAGCGTGACAGGGAGACGGTGGTGAAAAAGTGTGACAGAGAGACGGTGAAAGAGCAGCGTGACAGAGACGGTGAATAAGCAGTGTGATTGAGATGGTGGTGGGAAAGCAGTGTGACAGAGAGACAGTGGGAAAGCAGCGTTACAGAGAGAAGGTGAAAAAGCAGCGTGACGGGGAGACGGTGAAAAAGCAGCGTGACAGGGAGATGGTGGGAAAGCAGCGTGACAGAGAGACGGTGGTGAAAAAGCAGCGTGACAGAGAGACGGTGAATAAGCAGCGTGACGGGGAGACGGTGAAAAAGCAGTGTGACAGGGAGACGGTGGTGAAAAAGCAGCGTGACGGGGAGACGGTGAAAAAGCAGCGTGACAGGGAGACGGTGGTGAAAAAGCAGCGTGACAGGGAGACGGTGAGAAAACAGCGTGACAGGGAGACGGTGAAAAAACACCGTGACAGGGAGACAGTAAAAAATCAGCGTAACGAAGACGGTGAAAAATCAGCGTGACGGAAATGGTGAATAAGCAGCGTGACAGAGAGATGGTGGTGAAAAAGTGTGACAGGGAGATGGTGAAAAAGCTGCGTGACAGGGAGACGGTGAAAACGCAGCGTGACAGGGAGACGGTGGTGAAAACGCAGCGTGACAGGGAGACGGTGAAAACGCAGCGTGACAGGGTGACGGTGGTGTAAAAGCAGCGTGACAGGGTGACGGTGGTGAAAAAGTGTGACAGGGAGATGGTGAAAAAACCGCGTGACAGGGAGACAGTGGTGAAAAAGCAGCGTGACAAGGAGACGGTGAAAGAGCAGCGTGACAGGGTGATGGTGAAAAAAAGGCGTGACAGAGAGACGGTGAAAACGCAGCGTGACAGGGAGACGGTGAAAACGCAGCGTGACAGGGAGACGGTGAAAGAGCAACGTGACAGGGTGATGGTGAAAAAGCAGCGTGACAGCGAGATGGTGGAAAAGCAGCGTAACAGAGAGACGGTGGAAAAGCAGCGTAACGGAGACGGTGAAAGAACAGTGTGACAGGGAGACAGTGAAAAAGCAGCGTGACAGGGTGACTGTGGTGAAAAATCAGCGTGACGTAGACGATGGTGAAAACGCAGCGTGACAGAGAGACGGTGAAAGAGCAGCGTGACAGGGAGACGATGGTGAAAACGCAGTGTGACAGAGAGACGGTGAAAGAGCAGCGTGACATGGAGACGGTGAAAAAGCAGCATGACAGGGACACGGTGAAAAAGCAGTGTGACAGGGTGACGGTGAAAGAGCAGCGTGACAGGGTGACGGTGAAAGAGCAGCGTGACAGGGAGACGGTGGTGAAAAAGTGTGACAGAGAGACGGTGAAAAAGCAGCGTGACAGGGAGACGGTGAAAAAGCAGCGTGACAGGGAGACGGAGGTGAAAAAGTGTGACGGAGACGGTGAAAAAGCAGCGTCACAGGGAGACAGTGAAAAATCAGCATGACGGAGACGGTGAAAAATCAAAGTGACAGAGACGGTGAAAAATCAGCGTGACAGGGAGACAGTGAAAAAGCAGCGTGACAGGGAGACTGTGGGAAAGCAGCGTGACAGGGAGACTGTGGGAAAGCAGCGTGACAGAGAGACGGTGAAAAACCAGCGTGACAGGGAGACATTGAAAAAGCAGCGTGACAGGGAGACGTTGAAAGAGCAGCGTGACAGGGAGACGGTGAAAGAGCAGCGTGACAGGGAGACGGTGAAAGAGCAGCGTGACAGGGAGACGGTGGTGAAAAAGTAGTGTGACAGAGAGACAGTGGAAGAGCAGCATGACAGGGAGACGGTGAAAAAGCAGCGTGACAGAGAGACGGTGGAAGAGCAGCGTGACAGGGAGACGGTGAAAAAGCAGTGTGACATGGTCACGGTGGTGAAAAAGCAGCATGACAGGAAGACAGTGAAAGAGCAGCGTGACACGGAGACAATGAAAAAGCAGTGTGACAGGGAGACAATGAAAAAGCAGCGTGACAGACTGAAAAAGCAGCGTGACAGGGTGACGGTGGTGAAAAAGCAGCGTGACAGACGGTGAAAAAGCAGCGTGACAGGGATACGGTGGTGAAAAAGCCGCGTGACAGGGAGACAGTGGTGAAAAAGCAGCGTGACAAGGAGACGGTGAAAGAGCAGCGTGACAGGGTGATGGTGAAAAAAAGGCGTGACAGAGAGACGGTGAAAACGTAGCGTGACAGGGAGACGGTGAAAGAGCAACGTGACAGGGTGATGGTGAAAAAGCAGCGTGACAGCGAGATGGTGGAAAAGCAGCGTAACAGAGAGACGGTGGAAAAGCAGCGTAACGGAGACGGTGAAAGAACAGTGTGACAGGGAGACAGTGAAAAAGCAGCGTGACAGGGTGACTGTGGTGAAAAATCAGCGTGACGTAGACGATGGTGAAAACGCAGCGTGACAGAGAGACGGTGAAAGAGCAGCGTGACAGGGAGACGATGGTGAAAACGCAGTGTGACAGAGAGACGGTGAAAGAGCAGCGTGACATGGAGACGGTGAAAAAGCAGCATGACAGGGACACGGTGAAAAAGCAGTGTGACAGGGTGACGGTGAAAGAGCAGCGTGACAGGGTGACGGTGAAAGAGCAGCGTGACAGGGAGACGGTGGTGAAAAAGTGTGACAGAGAGACGGTGAAAAAGCAGCGTGACAGGGAGACGGTGAAAAAGCAGCGTGACAGGGAGACGGAGGTGAAAAAGTGTGACGGAGACGGTGAAAAAGCAGCGTCACAGGGAGACAGTGAAAAATCAGCATGACGGAGACGGTGAAAAATCAAAGTGACAGAGACGGTGAAAAATCAGCGTGACAGGGAGACAGTGAAAAAGCAGCGTGACAGGGAGACTGTGGGAAAGCAGCGTGACGGAGAGACGGTGAAAAACCAGCGTGACAGGGAGACGTTGAAAAAGCAGCGTGACAGGGAGACGTTGAAAGAGCAGCGTGACAGGGAGACGGTGAAAGAGCAGCGTGACAGGGAGACGGTGAAAGAGCAGCGTGACAGGGAGACGGTGGTGAAAAAGTAGTGTGACAGAGAGACAGTGGAAGAGCAGCATGACAGGGAGACGGTGAAAAAGCAGCGTGACAGAGAGACGGTGGAAGAGCAGCGTGACAGGGAGACGGTGAAAAAGCAGTGTGACATGGTCACGGTGGTGAAAAAGCAGCATGACAGGAAGACGGTGAAAGAGCAGCGTGACACGGAGACAATGAAAAAGCAGTGTGACAGGGAGACAATGAAAAAGCAGCGTGACAGACAGTGAAAAAGCAGCGTGACAGGGTGACGGTGGTGAAAAAGCAGCGTGACAGACGGTGAAAAAGCAGCGTGACAGGGATACGGTGGTGAAAAAGCAGCGTGACATGGAGACGGTGGTGAAAACGCAGCGTGACAGGGAGACGGTGAAAAAGCAGTGTGACAGACGGTGAAAAAGCAGCGTGACAGAGAGACGGTGGAAGAGCAGCATGACAGGGAGACGGTGAAAAAGCAGCGTGACAGGGAGACGGTGAAAGAGCAGCGTGACAGGGTGATGGTGAAAAAAAGGCGTGACAGAGAGACGGTGAAAACGCAGCGTGACAGGGAGACGGTGAAAGAGCAACATGACAGGGTGACGGTGAAAAAGCAGCGTGACAGCGAGACGGTGGAAAAGCAGCGTGACAGAGAGACGGTGGAAAAGCAGCGTAACGGAGACGGTGAAAGAACAGCGTGACAGGGAGACAGTGAAAAAGCAGCGTGACAGGGTGACTGTGGTGAAAAATCAGCGTGACGTAGACGATGGTGAAAACGCAGCGTGACAGAGAGACGGTGAAAGAGCAGCGTGACAGGGAGACGATGGTGAAAACGCAGTGTGACAGAGAGACGGTGAAAGAGCAGCGTGACATGGAGACGGTGAAAAAGCAGCATGACAGGGACACGGTGAAAAAGCAGTGTGACAGGGTGACGGTGAAAGAGCAGCGTGACAGGGTGACGGTGAAAGAGCAGCGTGACAGGGAGACGGTGGTGAAAAAGTGTGACAGAGAGACGGTGAAGAAGCAGCGTGACAGGGAGACGGTGAAAAAGCAGCGTGACAGGGAGACGGAGGTGAAAAAGTGTGACGGAGACGGTGAAAAAGCAGCGTGACAGGGAGACAGTGAAAAATCAGCATGATGGAGACGGTGAAAAATCAAAGTGACAGAGACGGTGAAAAATCAGCATGACAGGGAGACAGTGAAAAAGCAGCGTGACAGGGAGACTGTGGGAAAGCAGTGTGACAGAGAGACGGTGGGAAAGCAGCGTGACAGAGAGACGGTGAAAAACCAGCGTGACAGGGAGACGTTGAAAAAGCAGCGTGACAGGGAGACGTTGAAAGAGCAGCGTGACAGGGAGACGGTGAAAGAGCAGCGTGACAGGGAGACGGTGAAAGAGCAGTGTGACAGGGAGACGGTGGTGAAAAAGTAGTGTGACAGAGAGACAGTGGAAGAGCAGCATGACAGGGAGACGGTGAAAAAGCAGCGTGACAGAGAGACGGTGGAAGAGCAGCGTGACAGGGAGACGGTGAAAGAGCAGTGTGACAGGGAGACGGTGGTGAAAAAGTAGTGTGACAGAGAGACAGTGGAAGAGCAGCATGACAGGGAGACGGTGAAAAAGCAGCGTGACAGAGAGACGGTGGAAGAGCAGCGTGACAGGGAGACGGTGAAAAAGCAGTGTGACATGGTCACGGTGGTGAAAAAGCAGCATGACAGGAAGACGGTGAAAGAGCAGCGTGACACGGAGACAATGAAAAAGCAGCGTGACAGGGAGACAATGAAAAAGCAGCGTGACAGACAGTGAAAAAGCAGCGTGACAGGGTGACGGTGGTGAAAAAGCAGCGTGACAGACGGTGAAAAAGCAGCGTGACAGGGATACGGTGGTGAAAAAGCAGCGTGACATGGAGACGGTGGTGAAAACGCAGTGTGACAGGGAGACGGTGAAAAAACAGCGTGACAGAGAGAAGGTGAAAACTTAGCGTGACAGGGAGACGGTGAAAAAGCAGTGTGACATGGTCACGGTGGTGAAAAAGCAGCATGACAGGAAGACGGTGAAAGAGCAGCGTGACACGGAGACAATGAAAAAGCAGCGTGACAGGGAGACAATGAAAAAGCAGCGTGACAGACAGTGAAAAAGCAGCGTGACAGGGTGACGGTGGTGAAAAAGCAGCGTGACATGGAGACGGTGGTGAAAACGCAGTGTGACGGAGACGGTGAAAAAACAGCGTGACAGAGAGACGGTGAAAAATTAGCGTGACAGGGAGACGGTGAAAAAGCAGCGTGACAGAGAGACGGTGAAAAAGCAGCGTGACAGGGAGACGGTGAAAAAGCAGCGTGACAGGGAGACGGTGAAAACACAGCGTGATAGACAGACGGTGGGAAAGCAGTGTGACAGAGAGACGGTGAAAAATCAGTGTAACGAAGACGGTGAAAAATCAGCGTGACAGAGAGACGGTGGTGAAAAAGTGTGATGGAAATGGTGAAAAAGCCGCGTGACAGGGAGACGGTGGTGAAAAATCAGCGTGACAGGGTGACGGTGAAAGAGCAGTGTGACAGAAAGACGGTGAAAAAGCAGCGTGACAGCAAGACGGTGAAAAAGCAGCGTGACAGGGTGACGATGATGAAAACATACTGTGACAGAGAGACGGTGAAAAAGCAGCGTGACAGGGTGACGATGGTGAAAACATACTGTGACAGAGAGACGGTGAAAAAGCAGCGTGACGGAGACGGTGAAAGAGCAGCGTGACAGGGTGATGGTGAAAAAAAGGCGTGACAGAGAGAAGGTGAAAACGCAGCGTGACAGGGAGACGGTGAAAGAGCAACGTGACAGGGTGACGGTGAAAAAGCAGCGTGACAGCGAGACGGTGGAAAAGCAGCGTAACAGAGAGACGGTGGAAAAGCAGCGTAACGGAGACGGTGAAAGAACAGCGTGACAGGGAGACAGTGAAAAAGCAGCGTGACAGGGTGACTGTGGTGAAAAATCAGCGTGACGTAGACGATGGTGAAAACGCAGCGTGACAGAGAGACGGTGAAAGAGCAGCGTGACAGGGAGACGATGGTGAAAACGCAGTGTGACAGAGAGACGGTGAAAGAGCAGCGTGACATGGAGACGGTGAAAAAGCAGCATGACAGGGACACGGTGAAAAAGCAGTGTGACAGGGTGACGGTGAAAGAGCAGCGTGACAGGGTGACGGTGAAAGAGCAGCGTGACAGGGAGACGGTGGTGAAAAAGTGTGACAGAGAGACGGTGAAAAAGCAGCGTGACAGGGAGACGGTGAAAAAGCAGCGTGACAGGGTGACGGTGAAAAAGCAGCGTGACAGGGAGACGGAGGTGAAAAAGTGTGACGGAGACGCTGAAAAAGCAGCGTGACAGGGAGACGGTGAAAAATCAGCATGACGGAGACGGTGAAAAATCAAAGTGACAGAGACGGTGAAAAATCAGCGTGACAGGGAGACAGTGAAAAAGCAGCGTGACAGGGAGACTGTGGGAAAGCAGCGTGACAGGGTGACGATGATGAAAACATACTGTGACAGAGAGACGGTGAAAAAGCAGTGTGACAGGGTGACGATGGTGAAAACATACTGTGACAGAGAGACGGTGAAAAAGCAGCGTGACAGGGTGACGGTGAAAGAGCAGCGTGACAGGGTGATGATGAATAAGCAGCGTGACAGGGAGACGGTGGTGAAAACACTGTGACAGAGAGACGGTGAAAGATGAGCGTGACAGACGGTGAAAAAGCAGCGTGACAGGGAGATGGTGAAAAACCAGCGTGACAGGGTGACAGTGAAAAACTAGCGTGACAGGGAGACGGTGAAAAAACTGCGTGACAGGGAGACGGTGGTGAAAAAGCAGCGTGACGGAGATGGTGAATAAGCAGCGTAACAGGGAGACGGTGAAAACGCAGCGTGACAGAGAGATGGTGAAAAATCAGCGTGACAGACAGACGGTGAAAAATCAGCGTGACAGAGAGATGGTGGTGAAAAAGCAGCGTGACAGGGAGACAGTAAAAACGCAGCGTGACAGAGAGACGGTGGAAAAGCAGCATGAAGGGGAGACGGTGGAAAAGCAGCGTGACGGAGACGGTGAAAAATCAGCGTGACAGGGAGACGGTGGTGAAAAAGCAGCGTGACAGGGAGACGGTGAAAGAGCAGCGTGACAGGGAGACGGTGAAAGAGCAGCGTGACAGAGACGGTGAAAGAGCAGCGTGACAGAGACGGTGAATAAGCAGTGTGACGAAGATGGTGGAAAAGCAGCGTGACAGAGAGATGGTGTGAAAGCAGCGTGACAGACAGTGAAAAATCAGCGTGACAGGGAGACATTGGTGAAAAAGCAGTGTCACAGAGAGACGGTGAAAAGCAGCGTGACAGGGTGAAGGTGGTGAAAAAGTGTGACAGGGAGACGGTGAAAAAGCTTCGTGACAGGGAGACGGTGAAAGAGCAGCGTGACAGAGAGACGGTGAATAAGTAGTGTGACGGACACGGTTAAAAAGCAGCGTGACAGGGAGACCCTGGTGGAAAAGCAGCGCGACAGAGAGACGGTGAAAAATCAGCGTGACAGGGAGATGGTGGTGAAAAAGTGTGACAGTGATATGGTGGAAAAGCCGCGTGACAGGGAGACGGTGAAAAAGCAGCGTGACAGACGGTGAAAAATCAGTGTGACAGAGAGACGGTGATAAAGCAGCGTGACAGGGAGATGGTGGGAAAGCAGCGTGACAGGGAGACGATGGTGAAAACATACTGTGACACAGAGACGGTGAAAAAGCAGCGTGACAGGGTGACGATGGTGAAAACATACTGTGACAGAGAGACGGTGAAAGAGCAGCGTGACAGGGAGACGGTGGTGAAAAAGCAGCGTGACAGGGTGATGGTGAAAGAGCAGCGTGACAGGGTGATGATGAATAAGCAGCGTGACGGAGACGGTGAAAAAGCAGCGTGACAGGGAGACAGTAAAAACGCAGCGTGACAGACGGTGGAAAAGCAGCGTGAAGGGGAGACGGTGGAAAAGCAGCGTGACAGGGAGACGGTGGTGAAAAAGCAGCGTGACGGAGATGGTGGTGAAAAAGCAGCGTGACAGGGAGACGGTGAAAAAGCAGCGTGACAGGGTGACGGTGAAAGAGCAGCGTGACAGGGAGACGGTGGTGAAGAAGCAGCGTGACAGGGAGACGGTGAAAAAGCAGCGTGACAGGGAGACGGTGGTGAAAAAGCTGCGTGACAGGGAGACGGTGAAAAAGCAGCGTGACAGGGAGACGGTGAAAAATCAGCATTACGGAGACGGTGAAAAATCAAAGTGACAGAGACGGTGAAAAATCAGCGTGACAGGGAGACGGTGGAAAAGCAGCGTGACGGAGACGGTGAAAAAGCAGCGTGACAGAGAGATGGTGGGAAAGCAGCGTGACAGAGAGACGGTGAAAAATCAGCGTGACAGGGAGACGGTGAAAAAGCAGCGTGACGGAGACGTTGAAAGAGCAGCGTGACAGGGAGACGGTGAAAGAGCAGCGTGACAGGGAGACGTTGAAAGAGCAGCGTGACAGGGAGACGGTGAAAAAGCAGCGTGACAGAGAGACGGTGGAAGAGCAGCGTGACAGGGAGACGGTGAAAAAGCAGCGTGACAGGGAGACGGTGAAAGAGCAGCGTGACAGGGAGACAATGAAAAAGCAGCGTGACAGGGTGACGGTGGTGAAAAAGCAGCGTGACAGAGAGATGGTGAAAAAGCAGCGTGACAGGGATACGGTGGTGAAAAAGCAGCGTGACATGGAGACGGTGGTGAAAACACAGTGTGACAGGGAGACGGTGAAAAAACAGCGTGACAGAGAGACGGTGAAAAATTAGCGTGGCAGGCAGACGGTGAAAAAGCAGCGTGACAGAGAGACGGTGAGAAAGCAGCGTGACAGGGAGACGGTGAAAAAGCAGCGTGACAGGGAGACGGTGAAAACACAGCGTGATAGACAGACGGTGGGAAAGCAGTGTGACAGAGAGACGGTGAAAAATCAGCGTAACGAAGACGGTGAAAAATCAGCGTGACAGAGAGACGGTGGTGAAAAAGTGTGACGGAAATGGTGAAAAAGCCGCGTGACAGGGTGACGGTGAAAGAGCAGTGTGACAGAAAGACGGTGAAAAAGCAGCGTGACAGCAAGACGGTGAAAAAGCAGCGTGACAGGGTGACGATGGTGAAAACATACTGTGACAGAGAGACGGTGAAAGAGCAGCGTGACAGGGAGACAGTGGTGAAAAAGCAGCGTGACGGAGACGGTGAAAAAGCAGCGTGACAGGGTGACGATGGTGAAAACATACTGTGACAGAGAGATGGTGAAAAAGCAGCGTGACAGGGTGACGGTGAAAGAGCAGCGTGACATGGAGACGGTGGTGAAAACGCAGTGTGACAGGGAGACGGTGAAAAATTAGCGTGACAGGGAGACGGTGAAAAAGCAGCGTGACAGAGAGATGGTGGGAAAGCAGCGTGACAGAGAGATGGTGGGAAAGCAGCGTGACAGAGAGACAGTGAAAAATCAGCGTGACAGGGAGACGGTGGTGAAAAATCAGCGTGACAGAGAGACGGTGAAAAAGCAGCGTGACGGAAACGTTGAAAGAGCAGCGTGACAGGGAGACGGTGAAAGAGCAGCGTGACAGGGAGACGTTGAAAGAGCAGCATGACAGGGAGACGGTGAAAGAGCAGCGTGACAGGGAGACGGTGAAAGAGCAGCGTGACAGGGAGACGGTGGTGAAAAAGTAGTGTGACAGAGAGACGGTGGAAGAGCAGCATGACAGGGAGACGGTGAAAAAGCAGCGTGACAGAGAGACGGTGGAAGAGCAGCGTGACAGAGAGACGGTGGAAGAGCAGCATGACAGGGAGACGGTGAAAAAGCAGCGTGACAGAGAGACGGTGGAAGAGCAGCATGACAGGGAGACGGTGAAAAAGCAGCGTGACAGAGAGACGGTGGAAGAGCAGCGTGACAGGGAGACGGTGAAAAAGCAGTGTGACATGGTCACGGTGGTGAAAAAGCAGCATGACAGGAAGACGGTGAAAGAGCAGCGTGACACGGAGACAATGAAAAAGCAGCGTGACAGGGAGACAATGAAAAAGCAGCGTGACAGACAGTGAAAAAGCAGCGTGACAGGGTGACGGTGGTGAAAAAGCAGCGTGACAGACGGTGAAAAAGCAGCGTGACAGGGATACGGTGGTGAAAAAGCAGCGTGACATGGAGACGGTGGTGAAAACGCAGTGTGACAGGGAGACGGTGAAAAAACAGCGTGACAGAGAGAAGGTGAAAACTTAGCGTGACAGGGAGACGGTGAAAAAGCAGTGTGACATGGTCACGGTGGTGAAAAAGCAGCATGACAGGAAGACGGTGAAAGAGCAGCGTGACACGGAGACAATGAAAAAGCAGCGTGACAGGGAGACAATGAAAAATCAGCGTGACAGACAGTGAAAAAGCAGCGTGACAGGGTGACGGTGGTGAAAAAGTGTGACGGAAATGGTGAAAAAGCCGCGTGACAGGGAGACGGTGAAAGAGCAGTGTGACAGAAAGACGGTGAAAAAGCAGCGTGACAGCAAGACGGTGAAAAAGCAGCGTGACAGGGTGACGATGATGAAAACATACTGTGACAGAGAGACGGTGAAAAAGCAGCGTGACAGGGTGACGATGGTGAAAACATACTGTGACAGAGAGACGGTGAAAAAGCAGCGTGACGGTGACGGTGAAAGAGCAGCGTGACAGGGTGATGATGAATAAGCAGCGTGACAGGGAGACGGTGGTGAAAACACTGTGACAGAGAGACGGTGAAAGATGAGCGTGACAGACGGTGAAAAAGCAGCGTGACAGGGAGATGGTGAAAAACCAGCGTGACAGGGTGACAGTGAAAAACTAGCGTGACAGGGAGACGGTGAAAAAACTGCGTGACAGGGAGACGGTGGTGAAAAAGCAGCGTGACGGAGATGGTGAATAAGCAGCGTAACAGGGAGACGGTGAAAAAGCAGCGTGACAGAGAGACGGTGGAAAAGCAGCGTGACAGAGAAAAATCAGCGTGTCAGGGAGACGGTGAAAGAGCAGCGTGTCAGGGAGACGGTGAAAAAGCAGCGTGACAGAGAGACGGTGAAAGAGCAGCGTGACAGGGAGACGGTGGTGAAAAAGTGTGACAGAGAGACGGTGAAAGAGCAGCGTGACAGAGACGGTGAATAAGCAGTGTGATGGAGATGGTGGTGGGAAAGCAGTGTGACAGAGAGACAGTGGGAAAGCAGTGTGACAGAGAGATGGTGGAAAAGCAGCGTGACAGTGAAAAATCAGCGTGTCAGGGAGACGGTGAAAGAGCAGCGTGTCAGGGAGACGGTGAAAAAGCAGCGTGACAGAGAGACGGTGAAAGAGCAGCGTGTCAGGGAGACGGTGAAAAAGCAGCGTGACAGAGAGACGGTGAAAGAGCAGCGTGACAGGGAGACGGTGGTGAAAAATCAGCGTGACAGAGAGACGGTGAAAGAGCAGCGTGACAGGGTGACGGTGAAAGAGCAGCGTGACAGGGAGACGGTGGTGAAAAAGTGTGACAGAGAGACGGTGAAAGAGCAGCGTGACAGAGACGGTGAATAAGCAGTGTGATTGAGATGGTGGTGGGAAAGCAGTGTGACAGAGAGACAGTGGGAAAGCAGCGTTACAGAGAGAAGGTGAAAAAGCAGCGTGACGGGGAGACGGTGAAAAAGCAGCGTGACAGGGAGATGGTGGGAAAGCAGCGTGACAGAGAGACGGTGGTGAAAAAGCAGCGTGACAGAGAGACGGTGAATAAGCAGCGTGACGGGGAGACGGTGAAAAAGCAGTGTGACAGGGAGACGGTGGTGAAAAAGCAGCGTGACGGGGAGACGGTGAAAAAGCAGCGTGACAGGGAGACGGTGGTGAAAAAGCAGCGTGACAGGGAGACGGTGAGAAAACAGCGTGACAGGGAGACGGTGAAAAAACACCGTGACAGGGAGACAGTAAAAAATCAGCGTAACGAAGACGGTGAAAAATCAGCGTGACGGAAATGGTGAATAAGCAGCGTGACAGAGAGATGGTGGTGAAAAAGTGTGACAGGGAGATGGTGAAAAAGCTGCGTGACAGGGAGACGGTGAAAACGCAGCGTGACAGGGAGACGGTGGTGAAAACGCAGCGTGACAGGGAGACGGTGAAAACGCAGCGTGACAGGGTGACGGTGGTGTAAAAGCAGCGTGACAGGGTGACGGTGGTGAAAAAGTGTGACAGGGAGATGGTGAAAAAACCGCGTGACAGGGAGACAGTGGTGAAAAAGCAGCGTGACAAGGAGACGGTGAAAGAGCAGCGTGACAGGGTGATGGTGAAAAAAAGGCGTGACAGAGAGACGGTGAAAACGCAGCGTGACAGGGAGACGGTGAAAACGCAGCGTGACAGGGAGACGGTGAAAGAGCAACGTGACAGGGTGATGGTGAAAAAGCAGCGTGACAGCGAGATGGTGGAAAAGCAGCGTAACAGAGAGACGGTGGAAAAGCAGCGTAACGGAGACGGTGAAAGAACAGTGTGACAGGGAGACAGTGAAAAAGCAGCGTGACAGGGTGACTGTGGTGAAAAATCAGCGTGACGTAGACGATGGTGAAAACGCAGCGTGACAGAGAGACGGTGAAAGAGCAGCGTGACAGGGAGACGATGGTGAAAACGCAGTGTGACAGAGAGACGGTGAAAGAGCAGCGTGACATGGAGACGGTGAAAAAGCAGCATGACAGGGACACGGTGAAAAAGCAGTGTGACAGGGTGACGGTGAAAGAGCAGCGTGACAGGGTGACGGTGAAAGAGCAGCGTGACAGGGAGACGGTGGTGAAAAAGTGTGACAGAGAGACGGTGAAAAAGCAGCGTGACAGGGAGACGGTGAAAAAGCAGCGTGACAGGGAGACGGAGGTGAAAAAGTGTGACGGAGACGGTGAAAAAGCAGCGTCACAGGGAGACAGTGAAAAATCAGCATGACGGAGACGGTGAAAAATCAAAGTGACAGAGACGGTGAAAAATCAGCGTGACAGGGAGACAGTGAAAAAGCAGCGTGACAGGGAGACTGTGGGAAAGCAGCGTGACAGGGAGACTGTGGGAAAGCAGCGTGACAGAGAGACGGTGAAAAACCAGCGTGACAGGGAGACATTGAAAAAGCAGCGTGACAGGGAGACGTTGAAAGAGCAGCGTGACAGGGAGACGGTGAAAGAGCAGCGTGACAGGGAGACGGTGAAAGAGCAGCGTGACAGGGAGACGGTGGTGAAAAAGTAGTGTGACAGAGAGACAGTGGAAGAGCAGCATGACAGGGAGACGGTGAAAAAGCAGCGTGACAGAGAGACGGTGGAAGAGCAGCGTGACAGGGAGACGGTGAAAAAGCAGTGTGACATGGTCACGGTGGTGAAAAAGCAGCATGACAGGAAGACAGTGAAAGAGCAGCGTGACACGGAGACAATGAAAAAGCAGTGTGACAGGGAGACAATGAAAAAGCAGCGTGACAGACAGTGAAAAAGCAGCGTGACAGGGTGACGGTGGTGAAAAAGCAGCGTGACAGACGGTGAAAAAGCAGCGTGACAGGGATACGGTGGTGAAAAAGCCGCGTGACAGGGAGACAGTGGTGAAAAAGCAGCGTGACAAGGAGACGGTGAAAGAGCAGCGTGACAGGGTGATGGTGAAAAAAAGGCGTGACAGAGAGACGGTGAAAACGTAGCGTGACAGGGAGACGGTGAAAGAGCAACGTGACAGGGTGATGGTGAAAAAGCAGCGTGACAGCGAGATGGTGGAAAAGCAGCGTAACAGAGAGACGGTGGAAAAGCAGCGTAACGGAGACGGTGAAAGAACAGTGTGACAGGGAGACAGTGAAAAAGCAGCGTGACAGGGTGACTGTGGTGAAAAATCAGCGTGACGTAGACGATGGTGAAAACGCAGCGTGACAGAGAGACGGTGAAAGAGCAGCGTGACAGGGAGACGATGGTGAAAACGCAGTGTGACAGAGAGACGGTGAAAGAGCAGCGTGACATGGAGACGGTGAAAAAGCAGCATGACAGGGACACGGTGAAAAAGCAGTGTGACAGGGTGACGGTGAAAGAGCAGCGTGACAGGGTGACGGTGAAAGAGCAGCGTGACAGGGAGACGGTGGTGAAAAAGTGTGACAGAGAGACGGTGAAAAAGCAGCGTGACAGGGAGATGGTGAAAAAGCAGCGTGACAGGGAGACGGAGGTGAAAAAGTGTGACGGAGACGGTGAAAAAGCAGCGTCACAGGGAGACAGTGAAAAATCAGCATGACGGAGACGGTGAAAAATCAAAGTGACAGAGACGGTGAAAAATCAGCGTGACAGGGAGACAGTGAAAAAGCAGCGTGACAGGGAGACTGTGGGAAAGCAGCGTGACGGAGAGACGGTGAAAAACCAGCGTGACAGGGAGACGTTGAAAAAGCAGCGTGACAGGGAGACGTTGAAAGAGCAGCGTGACAGGGAGACGGTGAAAGAGCAGCGTGACAGGGAGACGGTGAAAGAGCAGCGTGACAGGGAGACGGTGGTGAAAAAGTAGTGTGACAGAGAGACAGTGGAAGAGCAGCATGACAGGGAGACGGTGAAAAAGCAGCGTGACAGAGAGACGGTGGAAGAGCAGCGTGACAGGGAGACGGTGAAAAAGCAGTGTGACATGGTCACGGTGGTGAAAAAGCAGCATGACAGGAAGACGGTGAAAGAGCAGCGTGACACGGAGACAATGAAAAAGCAGTGTGACAGGGAGACAATGAAAAAGCAGCGTGACAGACAGTGAAAAAGCAGCGTGACAGGGTGACGGTGGTGAAAAAGCAGCGTGACAGACGGTGAAAAAGCAGCGTGACAGGGATACGGTGGTGAAAAAGCAGCGTGACATGGAGACGGTGGTGAAAACGCAGCGTGACAGGGAGACGGTGAAAAAGCAGTGTGACAGACGGTGAAAAAGCAGCGTGACAGAGAGACGGTGGAAGAGCAGCATGACAGGGAGACGGTGAAAAAGCAGCGTGACAGGGAGACGGTGAAAGAGCAGCGTGACAGGGTGATGGTGAAAAAAAGGCGTGACAGAGAGACGGTGAAAACGCAGCGTGACAGGGAGACGGTGAAAGAGCAACATGACAGGGTGACGGTGAAAAAGCAGCGTGACAGCGAGACGGTGGAAAAGCAGCGTGACAGAGAGACGGTGGAAAAGCAGCGTAACGGAGACGGTGAAAGAACAGCGTGACAGGGAGACAGTGAAAAAGCAGCGTGACAGGGTGACTGTGGTGAAAAATCAGCGTGACGTAGACGATGGTGAAAACGCAGCGTGACAGAGAGACGGTGAAAGAGCAGCGTGACAGGGAGACGATGGTGAAAACGCAGTGTGACAGAGAGACGGTGAAAGAGCAGCGTGACATGGAGACGGTGAAAAAGCAGCATGACAGGGACACGGTGAAAAAGCAGTGTGACAGGGTGACGGTGAAAGAGCAGCGTGACAGGGTGACGGTGAAAGAGCAGCGTGACAGGGAGACGGTGGTGAAAAAGTGTGACAGAGAGACGGTGAAGAAGCAGCGTGACAGGGAGACGGTGAAAAAGCAGCGTGACAGGGAGACGGAGGTGAAAAAGTGTGACGGAGACGGTGAAAAAGCAGCGTGACAGGGAGACAGTGAAAAATCAGCATGATGGAGACGGTGAAAAATCAAAGTGACAGAGACGGTGAAAAATCAGCATGACAGGGAGACAGTGAAAAAGCAGCGTGACAGGGAGACTGTGGGAAAGCAGTGTGACAGAGAGACGGTGGGAAAGCAGCGTGACAGAGAGACGGTGAAAAACCAGCGTGACAGGGAGACGTTGAAAAAGCAGCGTGACAGGGAGACGTTGAAAGAGCAGCGTGACAGGGAGACGGTGAAAGAGCAGCGTGACAGGGAGACGGTGAAAGAGCAGTGTGACAGGGAGACGGTGGTGAAAAAGTAGTGTGACAGAGAGACAGTGGAAGAGCAGCATGACAGGGAGACGGTGAAAAAGCAGCGTGACAGAGAGACGGTGGAAGAGCAGCGTGACAGGGAGACGGTGAAAGAGCAGTGTGACAGGGAGACGGTGGTGAAAAAGTAGTGTGACAGAGAGACAGTGGAAGAGCAGCATGACAGGGAGACGGTGAAAAAGCAGCGTGACAGAGAGACGGTGGAAGAGCAGCGTGACAGGGAGACGGTGAAAAAGCAGTGTGACATGGTCACGGTGGTGAAAAAGCAGCATGACAGGAAGACGGTGAAAGAGCAGCGTGACACGGAGACAATGAAAAAGCAGCGTGACAGGGAGACAATGAAAAAGCAGCGTGACAGACAGTGAAAAAGCAGCGTGACAGGGTGACGGTGGTGAAAAAGCAGCGTGACAGACGGTGAAAAAGCAGCGTGACAGGGATACGGTGGTGAAAAAGCAGCGTGACATGGAGACGGTGGTGAAAACGCAGTGTGACAGGGAGACGGTGAAAAAACAGCGTGACAGAGAGAAGGTGAAAACTTAGCGTGACAGGGAGACGGTGAAAAAGCAGTGTGACATGGTCACGGTGGTGAAAAAGCAGCATGACAGGAAGACGGTGAAAGAGCAGCGTGACACGGAGACAATGAAAAAGCAGCGTGACAGGGAGACAATGAAAAAGCAGCGTGACAGACAGTGAAAAAGCAGCGTGACAGGGTGACGGTGGTGAAAAAGCAGCGTGACATGGAGACGGTGGTGAAAACGCAGTGTGACGGAGACGGTGAAAAAACAGCGTGACAGAGAGACGGTGAAAAATTAGCGTGACAGGGAGACGGTGAAAAAGCAGCGTGACAGAGAGACGGTGAAAAAGCAGCGTGACAGGGAGACGGTGAAAAAGCAGCGTGACAGGGAGACGGTGAAAACACAGCGTGATAGACAGACGGTGGGAAAGCAGTGTGACAGAGAGACGGTGAAAAATCAGTGTAACGAAGACGGTGAAAAATCAGCGTGACAGAGAGACGGTGGTGAAAAAGTGTGATGGAAATGGTGAAAAAGCCGCGTGACAGGGAGACGGTGGTGAAAAATCAGCGTGACAGGGTGACGGTGAAAGAGCAGTGTGACAGAAAGACGGTGAAAAAGCAGCGTGACAGCAAGACGGTGAAAAAGCAGCGTGACAGGGTGACGATGATGAAAACATACTGTGACAGAGAGACGGTGAAAAAGCAGCGTGACAGGGTGACGATGGTGAAAACATACTGTGACAGAGAGACGGTGAAAAAGCAGCGTGACGGAGACGGTGAAAGAGCAGCGTGACAGGGTGATGGTGAAAAAAAGGCGTGACAGAGAGAAGGTGAAAACGCAGCGTGACAGGGAGACGGTGAAAGAGCAACGTGACAGGGTGACGGTGAAAAAGCAGCGTGACAGCGAGACGGTGGAAAAGCAGCGTAACAGAGAGACGGTGGAAAAGCAGCGTAACGGAGACGGTGAAAGAACAGCGTGACAGGGAGACAGTGAAAAAGCAGCGTGACAGGGTGACTGTGGTGAAAAATCAGCGTGACGTAGACGATGGTGAAAACGCAGCGTGACAGAGAGACGGTGAAAGAGCAGCGTGACAGGGAGACGATGGTGAAAACGCAGTGTGACAGAGAGACGGTGAAAGAGCAGCGTGACATGGAGACGGTGAAAAAGCAGCATGACAGGGACACGGTGAAAAAGCAGTGTGACAGGGTGACGGTGAAAGAGCAGCGTGACAGGGTGACGGTGAAAGAGCAGCGTGACAGGGAGACGGTGGTGAAAAAGTGTGACAGAGAGACGGTGAAAAAGCAGCGTGACAGGGAGACGGTGAAAAAGCAGCGTGACAGGGTGACGGTGAAAAAGCAGCGTGACAGGGAGACGGAGGTGAAAAAGTGTGACGGAGACGCTGAAAAAGCAGCGTGACAGGGAGACGGTGAAAAATCAGCATGACGGAGACGGTGAAAAATCAAAGTGACAGAGACGGTGAAAAATCAGCGTGACAGGGAGACAGTGAAAAAGCAGCGTGACAGGGAGACTGTGGGAAAGCAGCGTGACAGGGTGACGATGATGAAAACATACTGTGACAGAGAGACGGTGAAAAAGCAGTGTGACAGGGTGACGATGGTGAAAACATACTGTGACAGAGAGACGGTGAAAAAGCAGCGTGACAGGGTGACGGTGAAAGAGCAGCGTGACAGGGTGATGATGAATAAGCAGCGTGACAGGGAGACGGTGGTGAAAACACTGTGACAGAGAGACGGTGAAAGATGAGCGTGACAGACGGTGAAAAAGCAGCGTGACAGGGAGATGGTGAAAAACCAGCGTGACAGGGTGACAGTGAAAAACTAGCGTGACAGGGAGACGGTGAAAAAACTGCGTGACAGGGAGACGGTGGTGAAAAAGCAGCGTGACGGAGATGGTGAATAAGCAGCGTAACAGGGAGACGGTGAAAACGCAGCGTGACAGAGAGATGGTGAAAAATCAGCGTGACAGACAGACGGTGAAAAATCAGCGTGACAGAGAGATGGTGGTGAAAAAGCAGCGTGACAGGGAGACAGTAAAAACGCAGCGTGACAGAGAGACGGTGGAAAAGCAGCATGAAGGGGAGACGGTGGAAAAGCAGCGTGACGGAGACGGTGAAAAATCAGCGTGACAGGGAGACGGTGGTGAAAAAGCAGCGTGACAGGGAGACGGTGAAAGAGCAGCGTGACAGGGAGACGGTGAAAGAGCAGCGTGACAGAGACGGTGAAAGAGCAGCGTGACAGAGACGGTGAATAAGCAGTGTGACGAAGATGGTGGAAAAGCAGCGTGACAGAGAGATGGTGTGAAAGCAGCGTGACAGACAGTGAAAAATCAGCGTGACAGGGAGACATTGGTGAAAAAGCAGTGTCACAGAGAGACGGTGAAAAGCAGCGTGACAGGGTGAAGGTGGTGAAAAAGTGTGACAGGGAGACGGTGAAAAAGCTTCGTGACAGGGAGACGGTGAAAGAGCAGCGTGACAGAGAGACGGTGAATAAGTAGTGTGACGGACACGGTTAAAAAGCAGCGTGACAGGGAGACCCTGGTGGAAAAGCAGCGCGACAGAGAGACGGTGAAAAATCAGCGTGACAGGGAGATGGTGGTGAAAAAGTGTGACAGTGATATGGTGGAAAAGCCGCGTGACAGGGAGACGGTGAAAAAGCAGCGTGACAGACGGTGAAAAATCAGTGTGACAGAGAGACGGTGATAAAGCAGCGTGACAGGGAGATGGTGGGAAAGCAGCGTGACAGGGAGACGATGGTGAAAACATACTGTGACAGAGAGACGGTGAAAAAGCAGCGTGACAGGGTGACGATGGTGAAAACATACTGTGACAGAGAGACGGTGAAAGAGCAGCGTGACAGGGAGACGGTGGTGAAAAAGCAGCGTGACAGGGTGATGGTGAAAGAGCAGCGTGACAGGGTGATGATGAATAAGCAGCGTGACGGAGACGGTGAAAAAGCAGCGTGACAGGGAGACAGTAAAAACGCAGCGTGACAGAGAGACGGTGGAAAAGCAGCGTGAAGGGGAGACGGTGGAAAAGCAGCGTGACAGGGAGACGGTGGTGAAAAAGCAGCGTGACGGAGATGGTGGTGAAAAAGCAGCGTGACAGGGAGACGGTGAAAAAGCAGCGTGACAGGGTGACGGTGAAAGAGCAGCGTGACAGGGAGACGGTGGTGAAGAAGCAGCGTGACAGGGAGACGGTGAAAAAGCAGCGTGACAGGGAGACGGTGGTGAAAAAGCTGCGTGACAGGGAGACGGTGAAAAAGCAGCGTGACAGGGAGACGGTGAAAAATCAGCATTACGGAGACGGTGAAAAATCAAAGTGACAGAGACGGTGAAAAATCAGCGTGACAGGGAGACGGTGGAAAAGCAGCGTGACGGAGACGGTGAAAAAGCAGCGTGACAGAGAGATGGTGGGAAAGCAGCGTGACAGAGAGACGGTGAAAAATCAGCGTGACAGGGAGACGGTGAAAAAGCAGCGTGACGGAGACGTTGAAAGAGCAGCGTGACAGGGAGACGGTGAAAGAGCAGCGTGACAGGGAGACGTTGAAAGAGCAGCGTGACAGGGAGACGGTGAAAAAGCAGCGTGACAGAGAGACGGTGGAAGAGCAGCGTGACAGGGAGACGGTGAAAAAGCAGCGTGACAGGGAGACGGTGAAAGAGCAGCGTGACAGGGAGACAATGAAAAAGCAGCGTGACAGGGTGACGGTGGTGAAAAAGCAGCGTGACAGAGAGATGGTGAAAAAGCAGCGTGACAGGGATACGGTGGTGAAAAAGCAGCGTGACATGGAGACGGTGGTGAAAACACAGTGTGACAGGGAGACGGTGAAAAAACAGCGTGACAGAGAGACGGTGAAAAATTAGCGTGACAGGCAGACGGTGAAAAAGCAGCGTGACAGAGAGACGGTGAGAAAGCAGCGTGACAGGGAGACGGTGAAAAAGCAGCGTGACAGGGAGACGGTGAAAACACAGCGTGATAGACAGACGGTGGGAAAGCAGTGTGACAGAGAGACGGTGAAAAATCAGCGTAACGAAGACGGTGAAAAATCAGCGTGACAGAGAGACGGTGGTGAAAAAGTGTGACGGAAATGGTGAAAAAGCCGCGTGACAGGGTGACGGTGAAAGAGCAGTGTGACAGAAAGACGGTGAAAAAGCAGCGTGACAGCAAGACGGTGAAAAAGCAGCGTGACAGGGTGACGATGGTGAAAACATACTGTGACAGAGAGACGGTGAAAGAGCAGCGTGACAGGGAGACAGTGGTGAAAAAGCAGCGTGACGGAGACGGTGAAAAAGCAGCGTGACAGGGTGACGATGGTGAAAACATACTGTGACAGAGAGATGGTGAAAAAGCAGCGTGACAGGGTGACGGTGAAAGAGCAGCGTGACATGGAGACGGTGGTGAAAACGCAGTGTGACAGGGAGACGGTGAAAAATTAGCGTGACAGGGAGACGGTGAAAAAGCAGCGTGACAGAGAGATGGTGGGAAAGCAGCGTGACAGAGAGATGGTGGGAAAGCAGCGTGACAGAGAGACAGTGAAAAATCAGCGTGACAGGGAGACGGTGGTGAAAAATCAGCGTGACAGAGAGACGGTGAAAAAGCAGCGTGACGGAAACGTTGAAAGAGCAGCGTGACAGGGAGACGGTGAAAGAGCAGCGTGACAGGGAGACGTTGAAAGAGCAGCATGACAGGGAGACGGTGAAAGAGCAGCGTGACAGGGAGACGGTGAAAGAGCAGCGTGACAGGGAGACGGTGGTGAAAAAGTAGTGTGACAGAGAGACGGTGGAAGAGCAGCATGACAGGGAGACGGTGAAAAAGCAGCGTGACAGAGAGACGGTGGAAGAGCAGCGTGACAGAGAGACGGTGGAAGAGCAGCATGACAGGGAGACGGTGAAAAAGCAGCGTGACAGAGAGACGGTGGAAGAGCAGCATGACAGGGAGACGGTGAAAAAGCAGCGTGACAGAGAGACGGTGGAAGAGCAGCGTGACAGGGAGACGGTGAAAAAGCAGTGTGACATGGTCACGGTGGTGAAAAAGCAGCATGACAGGAAGACGGTGAAAGAGCAGCGTGACACGGAGACAATGAAAAAGCAGCGTGACAGGGAGACAATGAAAAAGCAGCGTGACAGACAGTGAAAAAGCAGCGTGACAGGGTGACGGTGGTGAAAAAGCAGCGTGACAGACGGTGAAAAAGCAGCGTGACAGGGATACGGTGGTGAAAAAGCAGCGTGACATGGAGACGGTGGTGAAAACGCAGTGTGACAGGGAGACGGTGAAAAAACAGCGTGACAGAGAGAAGGTGAAAACTTAGCGTGACAGGGAGACGGTGAAAAAGCAGTGTGACATGGTCACGGTAGTGAAAAAGCAGCATGACAGGAAGACGGTGAAAGAGCAGCGTGACACGGAGACAATGAAAAAGCAGCGTGACAGGGAGACAATGAAAAATCAGCGTGACAGACAGTGAAAAAGCAGCGTGACAGGGTGACGGTGGTGAAAAAGTGTGACGGAAATGGTGAAAAAGCCGCGTGACAGGGAGACGGTGAAAAAGCAGTGTGACAGAAAGACGGTGAAAAAGCAGCGTGACAGCAAGACGGTGAAAAAGCAGCGTGACAGGGTGACGATGATGAAAACATACTGTGACAGAGAGACGGTGAAAAAGCAGCGTGACAGGGTGACGATGGTGAAAACATACTGTGACAGAGAGACGGTGAAAAAGCAGCGTGACGGTGACGGTGAAAGAGCAGCGTGACAGGGTGATGATGAATAAGCAGCGTGACAGGGAGACGGTGGTGAAAACACTGTGACAGAGAGACGGTGAAAGATGAGCGTGACAGACGGTGAAAAAGCAGCGTGACAGGGAGATGGTGAAAAACCAGCGTGACAGGGTGACAGTGAAAAACTAGCGTGACAGGGAGACGGTGAAAAAACTGCGTGACAGGGAGACGGTGGTGAAAAAGCAGCGTGACGGAGATGGTGAATAAGCAGCGTAACAGGGAGACGGTGAAAACGCAGCGTGACAGAGAGATGGTGAAAAATCAGCGTGACAGACAGACGGTGAAAAATCAGCGTGACAGAGAGATGGTGGTGAAAAAGCAGCGTGACAGGGAGACAGTAAAAACGCAGCGTGACAGAGAGACGGTGGAAAAGCAGCGTAAAGGGGAGACGGTGGAAAAGCAGTGTGACGGAGACGGTGAAAAATCAGCGTGACAGGGAGACGGTGGTGAAAAAGCAGCGTGACAGGGAGACGGTGGTGAAAAAGCAGCGTGACAGGGAGACGGTGAAAGAGCAGCGTGACAGAGACGGTGAATCAGCAGAGTGACGAAGATGGTGGAAAAGCAGCGTGACAGGGAGACGGTGAAACAGCAGCGTGACAAGGAGACGGTGAAACAGCAGCGTGACAGGGAGACGGTGAAAGAGCAGCGTGACAGGGAGACGGTGAAAGAGCAGCGTGACAGAGACGGTGAAAGAGCAGCGTGACAGAGACGGTGAATAAGCAGTGTGAGGAAGATGGTGGAAAAGCAGCGTGACAGAGAGATGGTGTGAAAGCAGCGTGACAGACAGTGAAAAATCAGCGTGACAGGGAGACGTTGGTGAAAAAGCAGTGTAACAGAGAGACGGTGAAAAGCAGCGTGACAGGGTGAAGGTGGTGAAAAAGTGTGACAGGGAGACGGTGAAAAAGCTTAGTGACAGGGAGACGGTGAAAGAGCAGCGTGACAGAGAGACGGTGAATAAGTAGTGTGACGGAGACGGTTTAAAAGCAGCGTGACAGGGAGACCCTGGTGGAAAAGCAGCGCGACAGAGAGACGGTGAAAAATCAGCGTGACAGGGAGACGGTGGTGAAAAAGTGTGACAGTGATATGGTGGAAAAGCCGCGTGACAGGGAGACGGTGAAAAAGCAGCGTGACAGGGAGACGGTGAAAAATCAGCGTGACAGGGAGACGGTGAAAAATCAGTGTGACAGAGAGACGGTGATAAAGCAGCGTGACAGGGTGACGATGGTGAAAACATACTGTGACAGAGAGACGGTGAAAAAGCAGCGTGACAGGGTGACGATGGTGAAAACATACTGTGACAGAGAGACGGTGAAAGAGCAGCGTGACAGGGAGACGGTGGTGAAAAAGCAGCGTGACAGGGTGATGGTGAAAGAGCAGCGTGACAGGGTGATGATGAATAAGCAGCGTGACAGGGAGACGGTGGTGAAAACACAGTGTGACAGAGAGACGGTGAAAGATGAGCATGACAGACGGTGAAAAAGCAGCGTGACAGGGAGACGGTGAAAAACCAGCGTGACAGGGAGACGGTGAAAAAACAGCGTGACAGAGAGACGGTGAAAAAGCAGCGTGACAGGGAGACGGTGAAAAAGCAGCGTGACAGGGAGACAGTAAAAACGCAGCGTGACAGAGATACGGTGGAAAAGCAGCGTGAAGGGGAGATGGTGAAAAAGCAGCGTGACAGGGATACGGTGGTGAAAAAGCAGCGTGACATGGAGACGGTGGTGAAAACGCAGTGTGACAGGGAGACGGTGAAAAAACAGCGTGACAGAGAGACGGTGAAAAATTAGCGTGACAGGCAGACGGTGAAAAAGCAGCGTGACAGAGAGACGGTGAAAAAGCAGCGTGACAGGGAGACGGTGAAAAAGCAGCGTGACGGAGACGGTGAAAACACAGCGTGATAGACAGACGGTGGGAAAGCAGTGTGACAGAGGGACGGTGAAAAATCAGCGTAACGAAGACGGTGAAAAATCAGCGTGACAGAGAGACGGTGGTGAAAAAGTGTGACGGAAATGGTGTAAAAGCCGCGTGACAGGGTGACGGTGAAAGAGCAGTGTGACAGAAAGACGGTGAAAAAGCAGCGTGACAGCAAGACGGTGAAAAAGCAGCGTGACGGTGACGATGGTGAAAACATACTGTGACAGAGAGACGGTGAAAGAGCAGCGTGACAGGGAGACAGTGGTGAAAGAGCAGCGTGACGGAGACGGTGAAAAAGCAGCGTGACAGGGTGACGATGGTGAAAACATACTGTGACAGAGAGATGGTGAAAAAGCAGCGTGACAGGGTGACGGTGAAAGAGCAGCGTGACAGGGAGACGGTGAAAGAGCAGCGTGACAGGGAGACGTTGAAAGAGCAGCGTGACAGGGAGACGGTGGTGAAAAAGTAGTGTGACAGAGAGACGGTGGAAGAGCAGCATGACAGGGAGACGGTGAAAAAGCAGCGTGACAGAGAGACGGTGGAAGAGCAGCGTGACAGGGAGACGGTGAAAAAGCAGCGTGACAGAGAGACGGTGGAAGAGCAGCGTGACAGGGAGACGGTGAAAAAGCAGCGTGACAGAGAGACGGCGGAAGAGCAGCGTGACAGAGAGACGGTGAAAAAGCAGTGTGACATGGTCACGGTGGTGAAAAAGCAGCATGACAGGAAGACGGTGAAAGAGCAGCGTGACACGGAGACAATGAAAAAGCAGCGTGACAGGGAGACAATGAAAAAGCAGCATGACAGACAGTGAAAAAGCAGCGTGACAGGGTGACGGTGGTGAAAAAGCAGCGTGACAGAGAGATGGTGAAAAAGCAGCGTGACAGGGAGACGGTGAAAACACAGCGTGATAGACAGACGGTGGGAAAGCAGTGTGACAGAGAGACGGTGAAAAATCAGCGTAACGAAGACGGTGAAAAATCAGCGTGACAGAGAGACGGTGGTGAAAAAGTGTGACGGAAATGGTGAAAAAGCTGCGTGACAGGGAGACGGTGGTGAAAAATCAGCGTGACAGGGTGACGGTGAAAGAGCAGTGTGACAGAAAGACGGTGAAAAAGCAGCGTGACAGCAAGACGGTGAAAAAGCAGCGTGACAGGGTGACGATGATAAAAACATACTGTGACAGAGAGACGGTGAAAAAGCAGCGTGACAGGGTGACGATGGTGAAAACATACTGTGACAGAGAGACGGTGAAAAAGCAGCGTGACAGGGTGACGGTGAAAGAGCAGTGTGACAGAAAGACGGTGAAAAAGCAGCGGGACAGGGAGACGGTGATAAAGCAGCGTGACAGCGAGATGGTGGGAAAGCAGCGTGACAGGGAGATGGTGAAAAAGCAGCGTGACAGAGAAACGGTGAAAGAGCAGCGTGACAGAGACAGTGAAAGAGCAGCGTGACAGAGAGACGGTGGAAAAGCAGCGTGACAGAGAAACGGTGAAAAAGCAGCGTGACGGAGACGGTGAAAGAGCAGCGTGACAGGGAGACGGTGAAAAAGCAGCGTGACAGGGAGACGGTGAAAAAGCAGCGTGACAGAGAGACGGTGAAAGAGCAGCGTGACAGACGGTGAAAGAGCAGCGTGACAGAGACGGTGAATAAGCAGTGTGACAAGATGGTGGAAAAGCAGCGTGACAGAGAGATGGTGTGAAAGCAGCGTGACAGGGAGACGTTGGTGAAAAAGCAGTGTGACAGGGAGATGGTGAAAAAGCTTCGTGACAGAGAGACAGTGAATAAGTAGTGTAACGGAGACGGTTAAAAAGCAGCGTGACAGGGAGACCCTGGTGAAAAAGCAGCGCGACAGAGAGACGGTGAAAAAGCAGCGTGACAGGGAGACCCTGGTGAAAAATCAGCGTGACAGGGAGACGGTGGTGAAAAAGTGTGACAGTGATATGGTGGAAAAGACGCGTGACAGGGAGACGGTGATAAAGCAGCGTGACAGGGAAATGGTGGGAAAGCAGCGTAACAGAGAGACGGTGAAACAGCAGCGTGACGGAGAGACGCTGGAAGAGCAGCGTGACAGAGAGACGGTGGAGAAAAAGCCGCGTGACAGGGAGACGGTGGAGAAAAAGCCGCGTGACAGGGAGACGGTGAAACAGCATCGTGACGGAGACGGTGGAAAAGCAGCGTGACAGGTAGACGGTGAAAAAGCCGCGTGACAGGGAGACGGTGAAAAAGCCGCGTGACAGGGAGACGGTGATAAAGCAGCGTGACAGGGAGACGGTGAAAGAGCAGCGTGACAGGGAGATCGTGGGAAAGCAGCATAACAGAGAGACGGTGAAACAGCAGCGTGACAGACGGTGAAAAATCAGCGTGACGGAGACGCTGGTGAAAAGCAGCGTGACGGAGATGGTGGTGAAAGAGCAGCGTGACTGGGAGACGTTGAAAAAGCAGCGTGACAAGGTGACGCTGGTGAAAAAGCAGCGTGACAGGGAGAAGGCGGAAAAGCAGTGTGACAGAGAGACGGTGGAAAAGCAGCGTGACAGAGAGACGGTGAAAAAGCAGTGTGACAGAGAGACGGTGGAAAAGCAGCGTGACAGAGAGACGGTGATAAATCAGCGTCACAGGGAGATGCTGGTGAAAAAGCAGCGTGACAGAGAGACGGTGAAAAAGCAGTGTGACAGAGAGACGGTGGTGAAAATGTGTGACGGAGATGGTGAAAAAGCCGCGTGACAGGGAGACGGTGGTGAAAACACAGAGTGACAGGGAGATGGTGGTGAAAAAGCAGCGTTACAGGGAGAAGGTGAAAGAGCAGCGTGACAGGGAGACGGTGAAAGAGCGGCGTAACAGGGTGACGGTGGTGAAAACACAGTGTGACAGGGAGATGGTGGTGAAAAAGCAGCGTGACAGGGAGACGGCGGAAAAGCAGCGTGACAGGCAGACGGTGGGAAAGCAGTGTGACTGGGAGACGGTGGTGAAAAATCAGTGTGACGGAGTCGGTGGTGAAATAGCAGCGTGACAGGGATACGGTGGTGAAAAAGCAGCGTGACATGGAGACGGTGGTGAAAACGCAGTGTGACAGGGAGACGGTGAAAAAACAGTGTGACAGAGAGACGGTGAAAAATTAGCGTGACAGGCAGACGGTGAAAAAGCAGCGTGACAGAGAGACGGTGAAAAAGCAGCGTGACAGGGAGACGGTGAAAAAGCAGCGTGACGGAGACGGTGAAAACACAGCGTGATAGACAGACGGTGGGAAAGCAGTGTGACAGAGGGACGGTGAAAAATCAGCGTAACGAAGACGGTGAAAAATCAGCGTGACAGAGAGACGGTGGTGAAAAAGTGTGACGGAAATGGTGAAAAAGCCGCGTGACAGGGTGACGGTGAAAGAGCAGTGTGACAGAAAGACGGTGAAAAAGCAGCGTGACAGCAAGACGGTGAAAAAGCAGCGTGACGGTGACGATGGTGAAAACATACTGTGACAGAGAGACGGTGAAAGAGCAGCGTGACAGGGAGACAGTGGTGAAAGAGCAGCGTGACGGAGACGGTGAAAAAGCAGCGTGACAGGGTGACGATGGTGAAAACATACTGTGACAGAGAGATGGTGAAAAAGCAGCGTGACAGGGTGACGGTGAAAGAGCAGCGTGACATGGAGACGGTGGTGAAAACACAGTGTGACAGGGAGACGGTGAAAAAACAGCGTGACAGAGAGACGGTGAAAAATTAGCGTGACAGAGAGACGGTGAAAAATTAGCGTGACAGGGAGACGGTGAAAAATTAGCGTGACAGGGAGACGGTGAAAAAGCAGCGTGACAGAGAGACGGTGGGAAAGCAGCGTGACAGAGAGACAGTGAAAAATCAGCGTGACAGGGAGACGGTGAAAAATCAGCGTGACAGAGAGACGGTGAAAAAGCAGCGTGACGGAAACGTTGAAGGAGCAGCGTGACAGGGAGACGGTGAAAGAGCAGCGTGACAGGGAGACGTTGAAAGAGCAGCGTGACAGGGAGACGGTGGTGAAAAAGTAGTGTGACAGAGAGACGGTGGAAGAGCAGCATGACAGGGAGACGGTGAAAAAGCAGCGTGACAGAGAGACGGTGGAAGAGCAGCGTGACAGGGAGACGGTGAAAAAGCAGCGTGACAGAGAGACGGTGGAAGAGCAGCGTGACAGGGAGACGGTGAAAAAGCAGCGTGACAGAGAGACGGTGGAAGAGCAGCGTGACAGAGAGACGGTGAAAAAGCAGTGTGACATGGTCACGGTGGTGAAAAAGCAGCATGACAGGAAGACGGTGAAAGAGCAGCGTGACACGGAGACAATGAAAAAGCAGCGTGACAGGGAGACAATGAAAAAGCAGCATGACAGACAGTGAAAAAGCAGCGTGACAGGGTGACGGTGGTGAAAAAGCAGCGTGACAGAGAGATGGTGAAAAAGCAGCGTGACAGGGAGACGGTGAAAACACAGCGTGATAGACAGACGGTGGGAAAGCAGTGTGACAGAGAGACGGTGAAAAATCAGCGTAACGAAGACGGTGAAAAATCAGCGTGACAGAGAGACGGTGGTGAAAAAGTGTGACGGAAATGGTGAAAAAGCTGCGTGACAGGGAGACGGTGGTGAAAAATCAGCGTGACAGGGTGACGGTGAAAGAGCAGTGTGACAGAAAGACGGTGAAAAAGCAGCGTGACAGCAAGACGGTGAAAAAGCAGCGTGACAGGGTGACGATGATAAAAACATACTGTGACAGAGAGACGGTGAAAAAGCAGCGTGACAGGGTGACGATGGTGAAAACATACTGTGACAGAGAGACGGTGAAAAAGCAGCGTGACAGGGTGACGGTGAAAGAGCAGTGTGACAGAAAGACGGTGAAAAAGCAGCGGGACAGGGAGACGGTGATAAAGCAGCGTGACAGCGAGATGGTGGGAAAGCAGCGTGACAGGGAGATGGTGAAAAAGCAGCGTGACAGAGAAACGGTGAAAGAGCAGCGTGACAGAGACGGTGAAAGAGCAGCGTGACAGAGACGGTGAAAGAGCAGCGTGACAGAGAGACGGTGGAAAAGCAGCGTGACAGAGAAACGGTGAAAAAGCAGTGTGACGGAGACGGTGAAAGAGCAGCGTGACAGGGAGACGGTGAAAAAGCAGCGTGACAGGGAGACGGTGAAAAAGCAGCGTGACAGAGAGACGGTGAAAGAGCAGCGTGACAGACGGTGAAAGAGCAGCGTGACAGAGACGATGAATAAGCAGTGTGACAAGATGGTGGAAAAGCAGCGTGACAGAGAGATGGTGTGAAAGCAGCGTGACAGGGAGACGTTGGTGAAAAAGCAGTGTGACAGGGAGATGGTGAAAAAGCTTCGTGACAGAGAGACAGTGAATAAGTAGTGTAACGGAGACGGTTAAAAAGCAGCGTGACAGGGAGACCCTGGTGAAAAAGCAGCGCGACAGAGAGACGGTGAAAAAGCAGCGTGACAGGGAGACCCTGGTGAAAAATCAGCGTGACAGGGAGACGGTGGTGAAAAAGTGTGACAGTGATATGGTGGAAAAGACGCGTGACAGGGAGACGGTGATAAAGCAGCGTGACAGGGAAATGGTGGGAAAGCAGCGTAACAGAGAGACGGTGAAACAGCAGCGTGACGGAGAGACGCTGGAAGAGCAGCGTGACAGAGAGACGGTGGAGAAAAAGCCGCGTGACAGGGAGACGGTGGAGAAAAAGCCGCGTGACAGGGAGACGGTGAAACAGCATCGTGACGGAGACGGTGGAAAAGCAGCGTGACAGGTAGACGGTGAAAAAGCCGCGTGACAGGGAGACGGTGAAAAAGCCGCGTGACAGGGAGACGGTGATAAAGCAGCGTGACAGGGAGACGGTGAAAGAGCAGCGTGACAGGGAGATCGTGGGAAAGCAGCATAACAGAGAGACGGTGAAACAGCAGCGTGACAGACGGTGAAAAATCAGCGTGACGGAGACGCTGGTGAAAAGCAGCGTGACGGAGATGGTGGTGAAAGAGCAGCGTGACTGGGAGACGTTGAAAAAGCAGCGTGACAAGGTGACGCTGGTGAAAAAGCAGCGTGACAGGGAGAAGGCGGAAAAGCAGTGTGACAGAGAGACGGTGGAAAAGCAGCGTGACAGAGAGACGGTGAAAAAGCAGTGTGACAGAGAGACGGTGGAAAAGCAGCGTGACAGAGAGACGGTGATAAATCAGCGTCACAGGGAGATGCTGGTGAAAAAGCAGCGTGACAGAGAGACGGTGAAAAAGCAGTGTGACAGAGAGACGGTGGTGAAAATGTGTGACGGAGATGGTGAAAAAGCCGCGTGACAGGGAGATGGTGGTGAAAAAGCAGCGTTACAGGGAGAAGGTGAAAGAGCAGCGTGACAGGGAGACGGTGAAAGAGCGGCGTAACAGGGTGACGGTGGTGAAAACACAGTGTGACAGGGAGATGGTGGTGAAAAAGCAGCGTGACAGGGAGACGGCGGAAAAGCAGCGTGACAGGCAGACGGTGGGAAAGCAGTGTGACTGGGAGACGGTGGTGAAAAATCAGTGTGACGGAGTCGGTGGTGAAATAGCAGCGTGACAGGGAGACTGTGAGAAAGCAGCGTGACAGAGAGACGGTGAAAGAGCAGCGTGACAAAGAGACAGTGAAAAAGCAGCGTGACAGGCAGACGGTGAAAAAGCAGCGTGAAAGAGATGGTGGGAAAGCAGCGTGACAGGGAGACAGTGGTGAAAAATTGTGACAGGGAGATTGTGAAAAAGCTGCATGACAGAGAGACGGTGTTGAAAAAGCAGCGTGACAGGGAGACGGTGAAAAATCAGCGTGACAGGGAGACGGTGGTGAAAAAGCCGTGTGACAGGGAGACGGTGAAAAAGCAGCGTGACAGGGAGACGGTGAAAAAGCAGCGTGACAGGGAGACGGTGGTGAAAAAGCAGCGTGACAGGGAGACGGTGGTGAAAACAGCGTGACAGGGAGACGGTGGTGAAAACAGCGTGACAGGGAGACGGTGGTGAAAACTCAGCGTGACAGGGAGACGGTGGTGAAAAAGCAGCGTGACAGGGAGACTGTGGGAAAGCAGCGTGACAGAGAGACGGTGAAAGAGCAGCATGACAGAGAGACAGTGAAACAGCTGCTTGGCAGGGAGACGGTGGAAGAGCAGCGTGACAGGGAGACGGTGGGAAAGCAACGTGACGGAGACGGTGGAAAAGCAGTGTGACAGTGAGACGGTGAAAGAACAGCGTGACAGGGAGACGGTGAAAGAGCAGCGTGACAGAGACGGTGAAAGAGCAGCGTGACAGGGAGACGGTGAAAAATCAGCGTGACAGGGAGACAGTGGTGAAAAAGTGTGACAGGGAGACGGTGAAAAAGCTGCATGACAGAGAGACGGTGTTGAAAAAGCAGCGTGACAGGGAGACCCTGGTGAAAAAGCAGCGCGACAGAGAGACGGTGAAAAAGCAGCGTGACAGGGAGACGGTGGTGAGAAAGTGTGACAGTGATATGGTGAAAAAGCCGCGTGACAGGGAGACGGTGAAAGAGCAGCGTGACAGGGAGACGGTGAATAAGTAGTGTGACGGAGACGGTTAAAAAGCAGCGTGACAGGGAGACCCTGGTGAAAAAGCAGCGCGACAGAGAGACGGTGAAAATCAGCGTGACAGGGAGACGGTGAAAGAGCAGCGTGACAGGGACGGTGAAAGAGCAGCGTGACAGAGACGGTGAATAAGCAGTGTGACGAAGATGGTGGAAAAACAGCGTGACAGAGAGATGGTGTGAAAGCAGCGTGACAGACAGTGAAAAATCAGCGTGACAGGGAGACGTTGGTGAAAAAGCAGTGTAACAGAGAGACGGTGAAAAGCAGCGTGACAGGGAGACCCTGGTGAAAAAGCAGCGCGACAGAGAGACGGTGAAAAATCAGCGTGACAGGGAGACGGTGGTGAAAAAGTGTGACAGTGATATGGTGAAAAAGCCGCGTGACAGGGAGACGGTGAAAAAGCAGCGTGACAGGGAGACGGTGAAAAATCAGCTTGACAGGGAGACGGTGAAAAATCAGCTTGACAGGGAGACGGTGAAAAAGCAGCGTGACAGCGAGATGGTGGGAAAGCAGCGTGACGGGGGACGGTGAAAAAGCAGCGTGACAGAGAGACAGTGGAAGGGCAGCGTGACAGAGAGACGGTGGAGAAAAAGCCGCGTGACATGGAGACGGTGAAACAGCAGCGTGACAGGGAGACGGTGAAAAATCAGCGTGACAGGGAGACGGTGGTGAAAAAGTGTGACAGTGATATGGTGAAAAAGCCGCGTGATAGGGAGACGGTGAAAAAGCAGCGTGACGGAGACGGTGAAAAATCAGCGTGACAGGGAGACGGTGAAAAAGCAGCGTGACAGGGAGACGGTGGTGAAAAAGCAGCGTGACAGGGAGACGGTGAAAGAGCAGCGTGACGGAGACGGTGAAAAAGCAGCGTGACAGGGATACGGTGGTGAAAAAGCAGCGTGACAGAGAGACGGTGAAAGAGCAGCGTGACAGAGACGGTGAAAGAGCAGCGTGACAAAGACGGTGAATAAGCAGTGTGACAAGATGGTGGAAAAGCAGCGTGACAGAGAGATGGTGTGAAAGCAGCGTGACAGACAGTGAAAAATCAGCGTGACAGGGAGACGTTGGTGAAAAAGCAGTGTAACAGAGACGGTGAAAAGCAGCGTGACAGGGTGAAGGTGGTGAAAAAGTGTGACAGGGAGACGGTGAAAAAGCTTCGTGACAGGGAGACGGTGAAAGAGCAGCGTGACAGAGAGACGGTGAAAGAGCAGCGTGGCAGGGAGACCCTGGTGAAAAAGCAGCGCGACAGAGAGACGGTGAAAAATCAGCGTGACAGGGAGACGGTGGTGAAAAAGTGTGACAGTGATATGGTGAAAAAGCCGCGTGACAGGGAGACGGTGAAAAAGCAGCGGGACAGGGAGACGGTGATAAAGCAGCGTGACAGCGAGATGGTGGGAAAGCAGCGTGACAGGGAGATGGTGAAAAAGCAGCGTGACAGAGAAACGGTGAAAGAGCAGCGTGACAGAGACGGTGAAAGAGCAGCGTGACAGAGACGGTGAAAGAGCAGCGTGACAGAGAGACGGTGGAAAAGCAGCGTGACAGAGAAACGGTGAAAAAGCAGCGTGACGGAGACGGTGAAAGAGCAGCGTGACAGGGAGACGGTGAAAAAGCAGCGTGACAGGGAGACGGTGAAAAAGCAGCGTGACAGAGAGACGGTGAAAGAGCAGCGTGACAGACGGTGAAAGAGCAGCGTGACAGAGACGGTGAATAAGCAGTGTGACAAGATGGTGGAAAAGCAGCGTGACAGAGAGATGGTGTGAAAGCAGCGTGACAGACAGTGAAAAATCAGCGTGACAGGGAGACGTTGGTGAAAAAGCAGTGTGACAGGGAGATGGTGAAAAAGCTTCGTGACAGAGAGACAGTGAATAAGTAGTGTAACGGAGACGGTTAAAAAGCAGCGTGACAGGGAGACCCTGGTGAAAAAGCAGCGCGACAGAGAGACGGTGAAAAAGCAGCGTGACAGGGAGACCCTGGTGAAAAATCAGCGTGACAGGGAGACGGTGGTGAAAAAGTGTGACAGTGATATGGTGGAAAAGACGCGTGACAGGGAGACGGTGATAAAGCAGCGTGACAGGGAAATGGTGGGAAAGCAGCGTAACAGAGAGACGGTGAAACAGCAGCGTGACGGAGAGACGCTGGAAGAGCAGCGTGACAGAGAGACGGTGGAGAAAAAGCCGCGTGACAGGGAGACGGTGGAGAAAAAGCCGCGTGACAGGGAGACGGTGAAAAAGCCGCGTGACAGGGAGACGGTGATAAAGCAGCGTGACAGGGAGACGGTGAAAGAGCAGCGTGACAGGGAGATCGTGGGAAAGCAGCATAACAGAGAGACGGTGAAACAGCAGCGTGACAGACGGTGAAAAATCAGCGTGACGGAGACGCTGGTGAAAAGCAGCGTGACGGAGATGGTGGTGAAAGAGCAGCGTGACTGGGAGACGTTGAAAAAGCAGCGTGACAAGGTGACGCTGGTGAAAAAGCAGCGTGACAGGGAGAAGGCGGAAAAGCAGTGTGACAGAGAGACGGTGGAAAAGCAGCGTGACAGAGAGACGGTGAAAAAGCAGTGTGACAGAGAGACGGTGGAAAAGCAGCGTGACAGAGAGACGGTGATAAATCAGCGTCACAGGGAGATGCTGGTGAAAAAGCAGCGTGACAAGGTGACGCTGGTGAAAAAGCAGCGTGACAGGGAGAAGGCGGAAAAGCAGTGTGACAGAGAGACGGTGGAAAAGCAGCGTGACAGAGAGACGGTGAAAAAGCAGTGTGACAGAGAGACGGTGGAAAAGCAGCGTGACAGGGAGACGGTGAAAGAGCAGCGTGACAGGGAGATCGTGGGAAAGCAGCATAACAGAGAGACGGTGAAACAGCAGCGTGACAGACGGTGAAAAATCAGCGTGACGGAGACGCTGGTGAAAAGCAGCGTGACGGAGATGGTGGTGAAAGAGCAGCGTGACTGGGAGACGTTGAAAAAGCAGCGTGACAAGGTGACGCTGGTGAAAAAGCAGCGTGACAGGGAGAAGGCGGAAAAGCAGTGTGACAGAGAGACGGTGGAAAAGCAGCGTGACAGAGAGACGGTGAAAAAGCAGTGTGACAGAGAGACGGTGGAAAAGCAGCGTGACAGAGAGACGGTGATAAATCAGCGTCACAGGGAGATGCTGGTGAAAAAGCAGCGTGACAAGGTGACGCTGGTGAAAAAGCAGCGTGACAGGGAGAAGGCGGAAAAGCAGTGTGACAGAGAGACGGTGGAAAAGCAGCGTGACAGAGAGACGGTGAAAAAGCAGTGTGACAGAGAGACGGTGGAAAAGCAGCGTGACAGAGAGACGGTGATAAATCAGCGTCACAGGGAGATGCTGGTGAAAAAGCAGCGTGACAGAGAGACGGTGAAAAAGCAGTGTGACAGAGAGACGGTGGTGAAAATGTGTGACGGAGATGGTGAAAAAGCCGCGTGACAGGGAGACGGTGGTGAAAACACAGAGTGACAGGGAGATGGTGGTGAAAAAGCAGCGTGACAGGGAGAAGGTGA
>NW_027274804.1:0-81262 GCF_030028105.1 Mobula birostris
GAGAGAGAGAGCAGTGTAAAGTGAGAGAGAGTGAGTAGTGCAAAGTGTGAGAGAGAGCAGTGTAAAGTGTGAGAGAGAGAGCAGTGTAAAGTGTGAGAGAGTGAGCTGTGAAAGTGTGTGAGAGAGAGCAGGGTAAAGTGTGTGAGAGAGAGCAGTGTAAAGTGTGAGATAGAGAACCGTGTAAAGTGTGAGAGAGAGCAGTGTAAAGTGAGAGAGAGAGCAGTACAAAGTGATGGAGAAAGAGCAGTATAAAGTGTGAGAGAGAGAGCAGTGAAAGTGTGTGAGAGAGAGCAGTGTAAGGTGTGTGAGAGAGAGCAGTGTAAAGTGTGTGAGAGAGTAGTGTAAAGTATGAGAAAGAGAGCAATGTAAAGTGTGAGAGAGTGCAGTGAAAGTGTGAAGAGAGAGCAGTGTAAGGTGAGAGAGAGCAGTGAAAGTGTGAGAGAGAGCAGTGTAAAGTGAGCGAGAGAGAGAGCAGTGTAAAGTGTGAGAGAGAGCAGTGTAAAGTGAGCGAGAGAGAGAGCAGTGTAAAGTGTGAGAGAGAGAGCAGTGTAAAGTGAGGAGAGAGAGAGCAAGTGTAAAGTGTGAGAGAGAGAGCAGTTGTAAATTGTGCGAGAGAGAGAGCAGTGTAAAGTGTGAGAGAGAGAGCAGTGTAAAGTGTGTGAGAGAGCAGTGTAATGTGTGAGAGAGAGGAGCAGTGCAAAGTGTGAGCAGTGAGCAGTGTAAAATGTGAGAGAGAGCAGTGCAAAGTGTGAGAGAGAGAGCGGTGTAAAATGTGTGAGAGAGAGCAGTGTAAAGTGTGAGAGAGAGAGCAGTGCAAAGTGTGAGAGAGAGCAGTGTAAAGTGTGAGAAAGAGAGCTGTGTAAAGTGTGAGACAGAGCAGTGTAAAGTGTGAGAGAGAGCCGTGTAAAGTGTGTGTGAGAGAGCAGTGTAAAGTGAGAGACAGAGCAGTGTAAAGTGTGAGAGAGAGAGCAGTGTAAAGTGAGAGTCAGTGAGTAGTGCAAAGTGTGGAGAGAGAGTGAAGTGTAAGTGTGAGATTGAGAGCAGTGTAAAGTGTGTGAGAGAGCAGTGCATAGTGTGAGAGAGAGAACAGTGTAAAGTGTGAGAGAGAGCAGTGTAAAGTGTGAGAGAGAGCAGTGTAAAGTGTGAGGAGAGAGGAGTGAAAGTGTGAGAGAGAGAGCAGTGTAAAGTGTGTGAGAGCAGTGCAAGAGTGTGAGAGAGAGCAGTGTAAAGTGTGAAAAAGAGGGCAGTGTAATGTGTGAGAGAGAACAGTGTAAAGTGTGACAGAGAGAGAGCAGTGTAAAGTCTGAGAGACGAGAGCAGTGTAAAGTGTGTGAGAGAGAGAGCAATGTAAGTGTGAGAGAGACTGCAGTGTAAAGTGTGAGAGAGAGAGCTGTGTAAAGTGTGAGAGAGAGAGCAGTGTAAAGTCTGAGAGAGAGAGCAGTGTAAAGTGTGTGAGAGAGAGAGCAGTGTAAAGTGTGAGGGAGAGCAGTGTAAAGTGTGTGATAGAGAGCAGTGTAAAGTGTGTGAGAGGAGCAGTGCAAAGTATGAGAGAGAGAGCAATGTAAAGTGTGAGAGAGTGCAGTGAAAAGTGTGAAGAGACAGCAGTGTAAAGTGTGAGAGAGAGAGCAGTGTAAATTGAGAGAGAGTGAGTAGTGCAAAGTGGTGAGAGAGAGCAGTGTAAAGTGTGAGAGAGAGAGCAGTGTAAAGTGTGTGAGAGAGCAGTGTAAAGTGTGATAGAGAGAGCAGTGTAAACTGTGAGAGAGAGCAGTGTAAAGTGTGAGAGAGAGAGCAGTGAAAGTGTGTGAGAGAGAGCAGTGTAAAGTGTGTGAGAGAGAGCAGTGTAAAGTGTGAGATAGAGAACCGTGTAAAGTGTGAGAGAGAGCAGTGTAAAGTGAGAGAGAGAGCAGTACAAAGTGTGTGGAGAAAGAGCAGTATCAAGTGTGAGAGAGAGAGCAGTGAAAGTGTGTGAGAGAGAGCAGTGTAAGGTGTGTGAGAGAGCAGTGTAAACTGTGAGAGAGAGAACCGTGTAAAGGTGAGTGAGAGAGAGAGCAGTGTAAAGTGTGAGAGAGAGCAGTGTAAAGTTTGAGAAAGTGAGCAGTGGAAAGTGTGAGAGAGAGCAGTGTAAAGTGAGCGAGAGAGAGAGCAGTTGTAAAGTGTGAGAGAGAGAGAGCAGTGTAAAGTGTGAGAGAGAGAGCGCAGTGTAAAGTGAGAGAGAGAGCAGTGCAAGTGTGACAGAAGATGGAGAGAGGGCAGTGTAATGAGTGAGAGAGAACGAGTGTAAAGTGTGACAGAGAGAGCAGTGTAAAGGTCTTGAGAGAGAGTGCAAGTGTAAGTGGAGGTGAGTGTGAGAGACGAGCATGTAAAGTGTGAGAGAGACGTGCAGTGTAAAGTTGTGAGAGAGAGCAGTGTAAAGTGTGAGAGGAGAGAGAGTGTAAAGTGTGAGAGAGAGAGCTGTGTAAAGTGTGAGAGAGAGAGTGGTAAGTGTGAGTGAGAGAGAGTGTTGAGAGTGAGAGCTTGAGAGAGTGAGCTGTAGAGCGAGAGAGAGCAGTGTAAGAGTGTGAGAGAGGAGAGCAGTGAGTGAGAGTGAGAGAGAGAGCAGTGTAAGTGAGAGAGAGAGAGCAGTGCTAAAGTGTGAGAGAGAGTGAGTGTGATGTAATGTGTGAGGGCAGTGTAAGTGTGAGAGAGAGAGTGTAAAGTGTGACAGAGAGAGAGCAGTGTAAAGTCTGAGAGAGAGAAGCAGTGTAAAGTGTGTGAGAGAGAGAGCTGAATGTGTAAGAGTGATGACTGAGCGAGAGAGCAGTGTAAAGTGTGAGAGAGAGAGCAGTGAAAGTGTGAGAGAGAGCAGTGTAAAGTGTGAGAAAGAGAGCTGTGTAAAGTGTGAGACAGAGCAGTGTAAAGTATGAGAGAGAGCCGTGTAAAGTGTGTGAGAGAGCAGTGTAAAGTGAGAGACAGAGCAGTGTAAAGTGAGAGAGAGAGAGCAGTGTAGAAGTGAGAGACAGTGAGTAGTGCAAAGTGTGAGAGAGAGCAGTGTAAAGCGTGAGAGAGAGCAGCAGTGTAAAGTGTGTGAGAGAGCAGTGCAAAGTGTGAGAGAGAGAACAGTGTAAAGTGTGAGAGAGAGCAGTGTAAAGCGTGAGAGAGAGCAGTGTAAAGTGTGAGAGATAGGAGTGAAAGTGTGTGAGATGAGAGCAGTGTAAAGTGTGTGACAGCAGTGCAAAGTGTGAGAGAGAGCAGTGTAAAGTGTGAAAAAGAGGGCAGTGTAATGTGTGAAGAGAGAACAGTGCAAAGTGTGACAGAGAGAGAGCAGTGTAAAGTCTGAGAGAGAGAGCAGTGTAAAGTGTGTGAGAGAGAGAGCAATGTAAAGTGTGAGAGAGACTGCAGTGTAAAGTGTGAGAGAGAGAGCAGTGTAAAGTGTGAGAGAGAGAGCAGTGGAAAGTCTGAGAGAGAGAGCAGTGTAAAGTGAGAGAGAGTGAGTAGTGCAAAGTGTGAGAGAGAGCAGTGTAAAGTGTGAGAGAGAGCAGTGTAAACTGTGAGAGAGAGCAGTGTAAAGTGTGAGAGAGAGAGCAGTGAAAGTGTGTGAGAGAGAGCAGTGTAAAGTGTGTGAGAGAGAGCAGTGTAAAGTGTGAGATAGAGAACCGTGTAAAGTGTGAGAGAGAGCAGTGTAAATTGAGAGAGAGAGCAGTACAAAGTGTGGGAGAAAGAGCAGTATAAAGAGTGAGAGAGAGAGCAGTGAAAGTGTGTGAGAGAGAGCAGTGTAAGGTGTGTGAGAGAGAGCAGTGTAAACTGTGAGAGAGAGAACCGTGTAAAGTGTGAGCGAGAGCAGTGTAAAGTGTGAGAGAGAGCAGTGTAAAGTTTGAGAAAGAGAGCAGTGGAAAGTGTGAGAGAGTGCAGTGTAAAGTGAGCGAGAGAGAGAGCAGTGTAAAGTGTGAGAGAGAGAGAGCAGTGTAAAGTGTGAGAGAGAGCGCAGGTGTAAAGTGAGAGAGAGAGAGCAGTGCAAAGTGTGAGAAAGAGCAGTGTAAAATGTGAGAAAGAGGGCAGTGTAATGTATGAGAGAGAACAGTGTAAAGTGTGACAGAGAGAGCAGTGTAAAGTCTGAGAGAGAGAGCAGTGTAAAGTGTGTGAGAGAGAGAGCAATGTAAAGTGTGAGAGAGACGGCAGTGTAAATTGTGAGAGAGAGAGCAGTGTAAAGTGTGAGAGAGAGCAGTGTAAAGTGTGTGAGAGAAAGAAGTGTAAAGTGTGAGAGAGGAGAGCTGTGTAAAGTGTGTGAGAGAGAGCCGTGTAAAGTCTGAGAGAGAGAGCAGTGTAAAGTGTGAGCGAGAGAGCAGTGTAAAGTGTGTGAGAGAGTGCAGTGTAAAGTGTGAGAGAGAGCGCAGTGTAAAGTGAGAGAGAGAGAGAGCAGTGCAAAGTGTGAAAGAGAGCAGTGTAAAGTGTGAGAAAGAGGGCAGTGTAATGTGTGAGAGAGAGCAGTGTAAAGTGTGTGAGAGAAAGAAGTGTAAAGTGTGAGAGAGACTGCAGTGTAAACTGTGAGAGAGAGAGCAGTGTAAACTGTGAGAGAGAGAGCAGTGTAAAGTGTGAGAGAGAGCAGTGTAAAGTGTGAAAGAGAGCAGTGTAAAGTGTGTGATAGAGAGCAGTGTAAAGTGTGTGGAGGGAGCAGTGTAAAGTATGAGAAGAGAGAGCAATGTAAAGTGTGAGAGAGTGCAGTGAAAAGTGTGAAGAGGGAGCAGTGTAAAGTGTGTGAGAGAGAGCAGTGTAAAGTGAGAGACAGAGCAGTGTAAAGTGTGAGAGAGAGAGCAGTGTAAAGTGAGTGAGAGAGCAGTGTAAAGTGTGAGAGAGAGAGCAGTGTAAAGTGTGAGAGAGAGAGCAGTGTAAAGTGTGTGAGAGAGAGCAGTGTAAAGTGTGAGATAGAGAACTGTGTAAAGTGTGAGAGAGAGCAGTGTAAAGTGTGAGAGAGAGCAGTACAAAGTGTGGGAGAAAGAGCAGTATAAAGTGTGAGAGAGAGAGCAGTGAAAGAGTGTGAGAGAGAGCAGTGTATGGTGTGTGAGAGAGAGCAGTGTAAACTGTGAGAGAGAGAACGTGTAAAGTGTGAGAGAGAGAGCAGTGTAAAGTGTGAGCGAGAGCAGTGTAAAGTGTGAGAGAGAGCAGTCTAAATTGTGAGAGAGAGGAGTGTAAAGTGTGAGAAAGAGAGCAGTGTAAAGTGTGAGATAGAGCAGTGTAAAGTGTGAGAGAGAGCTGTGTAAAGTGTGAGAGAGAGCAGTGCAAAGTGTGAGAGAGAGAACAGTGTAAAGTGTGAGAGAGAGCAGTGTAAAGTGTGAGAGAGAGCAGTGCAAAGTGTGAGAGAGAGCAGTGTAAAGTGTGAAAAAGAGGGCAGTGTAATGTGTGAGAGAGAACAGTGTAAAGTGTGACAGAGAGAGGGCAATGTAAAGTGTGAGAGAGACTGCAGTGTAAATTGTGAGAGAGAGAGCTGTGTAAAGTGTGAGAGAGAGCAGTGTAAAGTGTGTGTGAAAGAAAGAAGTGTAAAGTGTGAGAGAGAGATTCGTGTAAAGAGTGAGAGAGAGAGAGCAGTGTAAAGTCTGAGAGAGAGCAGTGTAAAGTGTGTGAGAGAAAGAACTGTAAAGTGTGAGAGAGAGAGCAGTGTAAAGTGTGTGAGAGAAAGAACTGTAAAGTGTGAGAGAGAGAGCAGTGTAAAGTGTGAGAGAGACTGCAGTGTAAAGTGTGAGAGAGAGAGCAGTGTAAAGTGTGAGAGAGAGAACAGTGTAAAGTGTGAGAGAGAGCAGTGTAAAGTGTGAGAGAGAGCAGTGCAAAGTGTGAGAGAGAGCAGTGTAAAGTGTGAAAAAGAGGCAGTGTAATGTGTGAGAGAGAACAGTGTAAAGTGTGACAGAGAGAGGGCAATGTAAAGTGTGAGAGAGACTGCAGTGTAAATTGTGAGAGAGAGAGCTGTGTAAAGTGTGAGAGAGAGAGCAGTGTAAAGTGTGTGAAAGAAAGAAGTGTAAAGTGTGAGAGAGAGATTAGTGTAAAGAGTGAGAGAGAGAGCAGTGTAAAGTCTGAGAGAGAGCAGTGTAAAGTGTGAGAGAAGAGCAGTGTAAACTGTGAGAGAGAGCAGTGTAAAGTGTGTGAGAGAAAGAACTGTAAAGTGTGAGAGAGAGAGCAGTGTAAAGTGTGTGAGAGAAAGAACTGTAAAGTGTGAGAGAGAGAGCAGTGTAAAGTGTGAGAGAGACTGCAGTGTAAAGTGTGAGAGAGAGAGCAGTGTAAAGTGTGAGAGAGAGAGAGCAGTGTAAAGTCTGAGAGAGAGAGCAGTGTAAAGTGTGTGAGAGAGAGAGCAGTGTAAAGTCGTGAGAGAGAGCGCAGTGTAAAGTGAGAGAGAGAGAGCAGTGCAAACTGTGAGAAAGAGCAGTGTAAAGTGTGAGAAAGAGGGCAGTGTAATGTATGAGAGAGAACAGTGTAAAGTGTGACAGAGAGAGCAGTGTAAAGTCTGAGAGAGAGAGCAGTGTAAAGTGTGTGTGAGAGAGAGAGCAATGTAAAGTGTGAGAGAGACGGCAGTGTAAATTGTGAGAGAGAGAGCAGTGTAAAGTGTGAGAGAGAGCAGTGTAAAGTGTGTGAGAGAAAGAAGGTGTAAAGTGTGAGAGAGAGAGCTGTGTAAAGTGTGTGAGAGAGAGCCGTGTAAAGTCTGAGAGAGAGAGCAGTGTAAAGTGTGAGCGAGAGAGCAGTGTAAAGTGTGTGAGAGAGCAGTGTAAAGTGTGAGAGCGAGCGCAGTGTAAAGTGAGAGAGAGAGAGAGAGCAGTGCAAAGTGTGAAAGAGAGCAGTGTAAAGTGTGAGAAAGAGGGCAGTTGTAATGTGTGAGAGAGAGCAGTGTAAAGTGTGTGACAGAAAGAAGTGTAAAGTGTGAGAGAGACTGCAGTGGTAAACTGTGAGAGAGAGAGCAGGTGTAAAGTGTGAGAGAGAGCAGTGTAAAGTGTGAAAGAGAGCAGTGTAAAGTGTGTGATAGAGAGCAGTGTAAAGTGTGTGAGGGAGCAGTGTAAAGTATGAGAGAGAGAGCAATGTAAAGTGTGAGAGAGTGCAGTGAAAAGTGTGAAGAGGGAGCAGTGTAAAGTGTGTGAGAGAGAGCAGTGTAAAGTGAGAGACAGAGCAGTGTAAAGTGTGAGAGAGAGAGCAGTGTAAAGTGAGTGAGAGAGCAGTGTAAAGTGTGAGAGAGAGAGCAGTGTAAAGTGTGAGAGAGAGAGCAGTGTAAAGTGTGTGAGAGAGAGAAGTGTAAAGTGTGAGATAGAGAACTGTGTAAACTGTGAGAGAGAGCAGTGTAAAGTGTGAGAGAGAGCAGTACAAAGTGTGGGAGAAAGAGCAGTATAAAGTGTGAGAGAGAGAGCAGTGAAAGTGTGGTGAGAGGAGAGCAGTGTATGGTGGTGTGAGAGAGAGCAGTGTAAACTGTGAGAGAGAGAACCGTGTAAAGTGTCAGAGAGAGAGCAGTGTAAAGTGTGAGCGAGAGCAGTGTAAAGTGTGAGAGAGAGGAGTGTAAAGTGTGAGAAAGAGAGCAGTGTAAAGTGTGAGATAGAGCAGTGTAAAGTGTGAGAGAGAGCTGTGTAAAGTGTGAGAGAGAGCAGTGCAAAGTGTGAGAGAGAGAGAACAGTGTAAAAGTGTGAGAGAGAGCAGTGTAAAGTGTGAGAGAGAGCAGTGCAAAGTGTGAGAGAGAGCAGTGTAAAGTGTGAAAAAGAGGGCAGTGTAATGTGTGAGAGAGAACAGTGTAAAGTGTGACAGAGAGAGGGCAATGTAAAGTGTGAGAGAGACTGCAGTGTAAATTGTGAGAGAGAGAGCTGTGGAAAGTGTGAGAGAGAGCAGTGTAAAGTGTGTGAAAGAAAGAAGTGTAAAGTGTGAGAGAGAGATTAGTGTAAAGAGTGAGAGAGAGAGCAGTGTAAAGTCTGAGAGAGAGCAGTGTAAAGTGTGTGAGAGAGAGCAGTGTATGGTGTGTGAGAGAGAGCAGTGTAAACTGTGAGAGAGAGAACCGTGTAAAGTGTGAGAGAGAGCAGTGTAAAGTGTGAGCGAGAGCAGTGTAAAGTGTGAGAGAGAGGAGTGTAAAGTGTGAGAAAGAGAGCAGTGTAAAGTGTGAGATAGAGCAGTGTAAAGTGTGAGAGAGAGCTGTGTAAAGTGTGAGAGAGAGCAGTGCAAAGTGTGAGAGAGAGAACAGTGTAAAGTGTGAGAGAGAGCAGTGTAAAGTGTGAGAGAGAGCAGTGCAAAGTGTGAGAGAGAGCAGTGTAAAGTGTGAAAAAGAGGGCAGTGTAATGTGTGAGAGAGAACAGTGTAAAGTGTGACAGAGAGAGGGCAATGTAAAGTGTGAGGAGAGACTGCAGTGTAAATTGTGAGAGAGAGAGCTGTGGAAAGTGTGAGAGAGAGCAGTGTAAAGTGTGTGAAAGAAAGAAGTGTAAAGTGTGAGAGAGAGATTAGTGTAAAGAGTGAGAGAGAGAGCAGTGTAAAGTCTGAGAGAGAGCAGTGTAAAGTGTGAGAGAAGAGCAGTGTAAACTGTGAGAGAGAGCAGTGTAAAGTGTGTGAGAGAAAGAACTGTAAAGTGTGAGAGAGAGAGAGCAGTGTAAAGTGTGTGAGAGAAAGAACTGTAAAGTGTGAGAGAGAGAGCAGTGTAAAGTGTGAGAGAGACTGCAGTGTAAAGTGTGAGAGAGAGAGCAGTGTAAAGTGTGAGAGAGAGAGCAGTGTAAAGTCTGAGAGAGAGAGCAGTGTAAAGTGTGTGAGAGAGAGAGCAGTGTAAAGTGTGAGAGAGAGCAGTGTAGTGTGTGATAGAGAGCAGTGTAAAGTGTGTGAGAGAGCAGTGTAAAGTATGAGAGAGAGAGCAATGTAAAGTGTGAGAGAGTGCAGTGAAAAGTGTGAAAAGAGAGCAGTATAAAGTGTGAGAGAGAGAGCAGTGTAAAGTTTGAGAGAGAGCAGTGTAAAGTGTGTGAAAGAAAGAAGTTTTAAAGTGTGAGAGAGAGAGCAGTGTAAAGTGTGAGAGAGAGAGCAGTGTAAAGTCTGAGAGAGAGCAGTGTAAAGTGGGTGAGAGAGAGCAATGTAAAGTGTGAGAGAGACTGCAGTGTAAATTGTGAGAGAGAGAGCAGTGTAAAGTGTGAGAGAGAGCAGTGTAAAGTGTGTGAGAGAAAGAACTGTAAAGTGTGAGAGAGAGAGCAGTGTAAAGTGTGAGAGAGACTGCAGTGTAAAGTGTGAGAGAGAGAGCACTGTAAAGTGTGAGAGAGAGAGCAGTGTAAAGTGTGAGAGAGAGAGCAGTGTAAAGTCTGAGAGAGAGAGCAGTGTAAAGTGTGTGAGAGAGAGAGCAGTGTAAAGTGTGAGAGAGAGCAGTGTAAAGTGTGTGATAGAGAGCAGTGTAAAGTGTGTGAGAGAGCAGTGTAAAGTATGAGAGAGAGAGCAATGTAAAGTGTGAGAGAGTGCAGTGAAAAGTGTGAGAGAGAGCAGTTGTAAAGTGTGAGAGAGAGAGCAGTGTAAAGTGTGTGAGGGAGCAGTGTAAAGTGTGATAGAGAGAGCAGTGTAAACTGTGAGAGAGAGCAGTGTAAAGTGTCAGAGAGAGAGAGCAGTGTAAAGTGTGTGAGAGAGAGCAATGTAAAGTGTGAGAGAGACTGCAGTGTAAATTGTGAGAGAGAGAGCAGTGTAAAGTGTGAGAGAGAGCAGTGTAAAGTGTGTGAGAGAAAGAACTGTAAAGTGTGAGAGAGAGAGCAGTGTAAAGTGTGAGAGAGAGAGCAGTGTAAAGTCTGAGAGAGAGAGCAGTGTAAAGTGTGTGAGAGAGAGAGCAGTGTAAAGTGTGAGAGAGAGCAGTGTAAAGTGTGTGATAGAGAGCAGTGTAAAGTGTGTGAGAGAGCAGTGTAAAGTATGAGAGAGAGAGCAATGTAAAGTGTGAGAGAGTGCAGTGAAAAGTGGTGAGAGAGAGCAGTGTAAAGTGTGAGAGAGAGAGCAGTGTAAAGTGTGTGAGGGAGCAGTGTAAAGTGTGATAGACGAGAGCAGTGTAAACTGTGAGAGAGAGCAGTGTAAAGTGTCAGAGAGAGAGAGCAGTGAAAGTGTGTGAGAGAGAGCAGTGTAAAGTGTGTGAGATGAGAGCAGTGTAAAGTGTGAGATAGAGAACCGTGTAAAGTGTGAGAGAGAGCTGTGTAAAGTGAGAGAGAGAGCAGTACAAAGTGAGGGAAAAAGAGCAGTATAAAGTGTGAGAGAGAGAGCAGTGAAAGTGTGTGAGAGAGAGCAGTGTAAGTTGTGTGAGAGCAGTGTAAACTGTGAGAGAGAGAACCGTGTAAAGTGAGAGAGAGAGAGAGCAGTGTAAAGTGTGAGAGAGAGCAGTGTAAAGTTTGAGAAAGAGAGCAGTGTAAAGTGTGAGAGAGAGCAGTGTAAAGTTTGAGAAAGAGAGCAGTGGAAAGTGTGAGAAAGAGCAGTGTAAAGTGAGCGAGAGAGAGGTGCAGTGTAAAGTGTGAGAGAGAGAACAGTGTAAAGTGTGACAGAGAGAGCAGTGTAAAGTCTGAGAGAGAGAGCAGTGAAAAGTGTGTGAGAGAGAGAGGCAATGTAAAGTGTGAGAGAGTCTGCAGTGTAAATTGTGAGAGAGAGAGCAGTGTAAAGTGTGAGAGGGAGCAGTGTAAAGTGTGTGAGAGAAAGAAGTGTAAAGTGTGAGAGAAAGAACTGTAAAGTGTGAGAGAGAGAGCAGTGTAAAGTGTGAGAGAGACTGCAGTGTAAAGTGTGAGAGAGAGAGCAGTGTAAAGTGTGAGAGAGAGAGCAGTGTAAAGTCTGAGAGAGAGAGCAGTGTAAAGTGTGTGAGAGAGAGAGCAGTGTAAAGTGTGAGAGAGAGCAGTGTAGTGTGTGATAGAGAGCAGTGTAAAGTGTGTGAGAGAGCAGTGTTAAAGTATGAGAGAGAGAGAGCAATGTAATGTGTGAGAGAGTGCAGTGAAAAGTGTGAAAAGAGAGCAGTATAAAGTGTGAGAGAGAGAGCAGTGTAAAGTTTGAGAGAGAGCAGTGTAAAGTGTGTGAAAGAAAGAAGTGTAAAGTGTGAGAGAGAGAGCAGTGTAAAGTCTGAGAGAGAGCAGTGTAAAGTGTGAGAGAAGAGCAGTGTAAACTGTGAGAGAGAGCAGTTGTAAAGTGTGTGAGAGAAAGAACTGTAAAGTGTGAGAGAGAGAGCAGTGTAAAGTGTGTGAGAGAAAGAACTGTAAAGTGTGAGAGAGAGAGCAGTGTAAAGTGTGAGAGAGACTGCAGTGTAAAGTGTGAGAGAGAGAGCAGTGTAAAGTGTGCGAGAGAGAGCAGTGTAAAGTCTGAGAGAGAGAGCAGTGTAAAGTGTGTGAGAGAGAGAGCAGTGTAAAGTGTGAGAGAGAGCAGTGTAGTGTGTGATAGAGAGCAGTGAAAAGTGTGAAAAGAGAGCAGTATAAAGTAGTGAGAGAGAGAGCTGTGTAAAGTTTGAGAGAGAGCAGTGTAAAGTGTGAGAGAGTGCAGTGAAAAGTGTGAGAGAGAGAGCAGTGTAAAGTGTGAGAGAGAGAGCAGTGTAAAGTGTGTGAGGGAGCAGTGTAAAGTGTGATAGAGAGAGCAGTGTAAACTGTGAGAGAGAGCAGTGTAAAGTGTCAGAGAGAGAGAGCAGTGAAAGTGTGTGAGAGAGAGCAGTGTAAAGTCTGAGAGAGAGCAGTGTAAAGTGTGTGAGAGAGAGAGCAATGTAAAGTGTGAGAGAGACTGCAGTGTAAATTGTGAGAGAGAGAGCAGTGTAAAGTGTGAGAGAGAGCAGTGTAAAGTGTGTGAGAGAAAGAACTGTAAAGTGTGAGAGAGAGAGCAGTGTAAAGTGTGAGAGAGAGAGCAGTGTAAAGTCTGAGAGAGAGAGCAGTGTAAAGTGTGTGAGAGAGAGAGCAGTGTAAAGTGTGAGAGAGAGCAGTGTAAAGTGTGTGATAGAGAGCAGTGTAAAGTGTGTGAGAGAGCAGTGTAAAGTATGAGAGAGAGAGCAATGTAAAGTGTGAGAGAGTGCAGTGAAAAGTGTGAGAGAGAGCAGTGTAAAGTGTGAGAGAGAGAGCAGTGTAAAGTGTGTGAGGGAGCAGTGTAAAGTGTGATAGAGAGAGCAGTGTAAACTGTGAGAGAGAGCAGTGTAAAGTGTCAGAGAGAGAGAGCAGTGAAAGTGTGTGAGAGAGAGCAGTGTAAAGTGTGTTAGAGAGAGCAGTGTAAAGTGTGAGATAGAGAACCGTGTAAAGTGTGAGAGAGAGCAGTGTAAAGTGAGAGAGAGAGCAGTACAAAGTGAGGGAAAAAGAGCAGTATAAAGTGTGAGAGAGAGAGCAGTGAAAGTGTGTGAGAGAGAGCAGTGTAAGTTGTGTGAGAGCAGTGTAAACTGTGAGAGAGAGAACCGTGTAAAGTGAGAGAGAGAGAGCAGTGTAAAGTGTGAGAGAGAGCAGTGTAAAGTTTGAGAAAGAGAGCAGTGTAAAGTGTGAGAGAGAGAGCAGTGTAAAGTTTGAGAAAGAGAGCAGTGGAAAGTGTGAGAAAGAGCAGTGTAAAGTGAGCGAGAGAGAGTGCAGTGTAAAGTGTGAGAGAGAGAGAACAGTGTAAAGTGTGACAGAGAGAGCAGTGTAAAGTCTGAGAGAGAGAGCAGTGAAAAGTGTGTGAGAGAGAGAGCAATGTAAAGTGTGAGAGAGTCTGCAGTGTAAATTGTGAGAGAGAGAGCAGTGTAAAGTGTGAGAGGGAGCAGTGTAAAGTGTGTGAGAGAAAGAAGTGTAAAGTGTGAGAGAAAGAACTGTAAAGTGTGAGAGAGAGCAGTGTAAAGTGTGAGAGAGAGAGCAGTGTAAAGTCTGAGAGAGAGAGCAGTGTAAAGTGTGTGAGAGAGAGAGCAGTGTAAAGTGTGAGAGAGAGCAGTGTAGTGTGTGATAGAGAGCAGTGTAAAGTGTGTGAGAGAGCAGTGTAAAGTATGAGAGAGAGAGCAATGTAATGTGTGAGAGAGTGCAGTGAAAAGTGTGAAAAAGAGAGCAGTATAAACTGTGAGAGAGAGAGCAGTGTAAAGTTTGAGAGAGAGCAGTGTAAAGTGTGTGAAAGAAAGAAGTGTAAAGTGTGAGAGAGAGAGCAGTGTAAAGTCTGAGAGAGAGCAGTGTAAAGTGTGTGAGAGAGAGAGCAATGTAAAGTGTGAGAGAGACAGCAGTGTAAAGTGTGAGAGAGAGCAGTGTAAAGTGTGTGAGAGAAAGAACTGTAAAGTGTGAGAGAGAGAGCAGTGTAAAGTGTGAGAGAGAGAGCAGTGTAAAGTCTGAGAGAGAGAGCAGTGTAAAGTGTGTGAGAGAGAGAGCAGTGTAAAGTGTGAGAGAGAGCAGTGTAAAGTGTGTGATAGAGAGCAGTGTAAAGTGTGTGAGAGAGCAGTGTAAAGTGTGATAGAGAGAGCAGTGTAAACTGAGAGAGAGAGCAGTGTAAAGTGTCAGAGAGAGAGAGAGCAGTGAAAGTGTGTGAGAGAGAGCAGTGTAAAGTGTGTGAGAGAGAGCAGTGTAAAGTGTGAGATAGAGAACCGTGTAAAGTGAGAGAGAGAGAGCAGTGTAAACTGTGAGAGAGAGCAGTGTAAAGTGTGAGAGAGAGAGCAGTGAAAGTGTGTGAGAGAGAGCAGTGTAAAGTGTGTGAGAGAGAGCAGTGTAAAGTGTGAGATAGAGAACCGTGTAAAGTGTGAGAGAGAGCAGTGTAAAGTGAGAGAGAGAGCAGTACAAAGTGTGGGAGAAAGAGCAGTATAAAGTGTGAGAGAGAGAGCAGTGAAAGTGTGTGAGAGAGAGCAGTGTAAGGTGTGTGAGAGAGAGCAGTGTAAACTGTGAGAGAGAGAACCATGTAAAGTGAGAGAGAGAGAGCAGTGTAAAGTGTGAGCGAGAGCAGTGTAAAGTGTGAGAGAGAGCAGTGTAAAGTTTGAGAAAGAGAGCAGTGGAAAGTGTGAGAGAGTGCAGTGTAAAGTGAGCGAGAGAGAGAGCAGTGTAAAGTGTGAGAGAGAGAGAGCAGTGTAAAGTGTGAGAGAGAGCGCAGTGTAAAGTGAGAGAGAGAGCAGTGCAAAGTGTGAGAAAGAGCAGTGTAAAGTGTGAGAAAGAGGGCAGTGTCATGTATGAGAGAGAACAGTGTAAAGTGTGACAGAGAGAGCAGTGCAAAGTGTGAGAAAGAGCAGTGTAAAGTGTGAGAAAGAGGGCAGTGTAATGTATGAGAGAGAACAGTGTAAAGTGTGACAGAGAGAGCAGTGTAAAGTCTGAGAGAGAGAGCAGTGTAAAGTGTGTGAGAGAGAGAGCAATGTAAAGTGTGAGAGCGACGGCAGTGTAAATTGTGAGAGAGAGAGCAGTGTAAAGTGTGAGAGAGAGCAGTGTAAAGTGTGTGAGAGAAAGAAGTGTAAAGTGTGAGAGAGAGAGCTGTGTAAAGTGTGTGAGAGAGAGCTGTGTAAAGTCTGAGAGAGAGAGCAGTGTAAAGTGTGAGCGAGAGAGCAGTGTAAAGTGTGTGAGAGAGCAGTGTAAAGTGTGAGAGAGAGCGCAGTGTAAAGTGAGAGAGAGAGAGAGCAGTGCAAAGTGTGAAAGAGAGCAGTGTAAAGTGTGAGAAAGAGGGCAGTGTAATGTGTGAGAGAGAACAGTGTAAAGTGTGACAGATAGAGAGCAGTGTAAAGTCTGAGAGAGAGAGCAGTGTAAAGTGTGTGAGAGAGAGAGCAATGTAAAGTGTGAGAGAGACTGCAGTGTAAACTGTGAGAGAGAGAGCAGTGTAAAGTGTGAGAGAGAGCAGTGTAAAGTGTGAAAGAGAGCAGTGTAAAGTGTGTGATAGAGAGCAGTGTAAAGTGTGTGAGGGGAGCAGTGTAAAGTATGAGAGAGAGAGCAATGTAAAGTGTGAGAAAGTGCAGTGAAAAGTGTGAAGAGGGAGCAGTGTAAAGTGTGTGAGAGAGAGCAGTGTAAAGTGAGAGACAGAGCAGTGTATAGTGTGAGAGAGAGAGCAGTGTAAAGTGAGTGAGAGAGAAGTGTAAAGTGAGAGAGAGAGAGCAGTGTAAAGTGTGAGAGAGAGAGCAGTGTAAAGTGTGTGAGAGAGAGCAGTGTAAAGTGTGAGATAGAGAACTGTGTAAAGTTTGAGAGACAGCAGTGTAAAGTGTGAGAGAGAGAGCAGTGTAAAATTTGTGAAAGAGAGCAGTGGAAAGTGTGAGAGAGAGAGCAGTGAAAGTGTGTGAGAGAGAGCAGTGTATGGTGTGTTAGAGAGAGCAGTGTAAACTGTGAGAGAGAGAACCGTGTAAAGTGTGAGCAAGAGCAGAGTAAAGTGTGAGAGAGAGCAGTCTAAATTGTGAGAGAGAGGAGTGTAAAGTGTGAGAAAGAAGAGCAGTGTAAAGTGTGAGATAGAGCAGTGTAAAGTGTGAGAGAGAGAGCTGTGTAAAGTGTGAGAGAGAGCAGTGCAAAGTGTGAGAGAGAGAACAGTGTAAAGTGTGAGAGAGAGCAGTGTAAAGTGTGAGAGAGAGCAGTGCAAAGTGTGAGAGAGAGCAGTGTAAAGTGTGAAAAAGAGGGCAGTGTAATGTGTGAGAGAGAACAGTGTAAAGTGTGACAGAGAGAGGGCAATGTAAAGTGTGAGAGAGACTGCAGTGTAAATTGTGAGAGAGAGAGCTGTGTAAAGTGTGAGAGAGAGCAGTGTAAAGTGTGTGAAAGAAAGAAGTGTAAAGTGTGAGAGAGAGATTAGTGTAAAGAGTGAGAGAGAGAGCAGTGTAAAGTCTGAGAGAGAGCAGTGTAAAGTGTGAGAGAAGAGCAGTGTAAACTGTGAGAGAGAGCAGTGAAAAGTGTGTGAGAGAAAGAACTGTAAAGTGTGAGAGAGAGAGCAGTGTAAAGTGTGTGAGAGAAAGAAATGTAAAGTGTGAGAGAGAGAGCAGTGTAAAGTGTGAGAGAGACGGCAGTGTAAAGTGTGAGAGAGAGAGCAGTGTAAAGTTTGAGAGAGAGCAGTGTAAAGTGTGTGAAAGAAAGAAGTGTAAAGTGTGAGAGAGAGAGCAGTGTAAAGTGTGAGAGAGAGCAGGTGTAAAGTCTGAGAGAGAGCAGTGTAAAGTGTGTGATGAGAGAGAGCAATGTAAAGTGTGAGAGAGACTGCAGTGTAAATTGTGAGAGAGAGAGCAGTGTAAAGTGTGAGAGAGAGCAGTGTAAAGTGTGTGAGAGAAAGAACTGTAAAGTGTGAGAGAGAGAGCAGTGTAAAGTGTGAGAGAGAGAGCAGTGTAAAGTCTGAGAGAGAGAGCTGTGTAAAGTGTGTGAGAGAGAGAGCAGTGTAAAGTGTGAGAGAGAGCAGTGTAAAGTGTGTTATAGAGAGCAGTGTAAAGTGTGTGAGAGAGCAGTGTAAAGTATGAGAGAGAGAGCAATGTAAAGTGTGAGAGAGTGCAGTGAAAAGTGTGAAGAGAGAGCAGTGTAAAGTGTGAGAGAGAGCAGTGTAAAGTGTGAGAGAGAGAGCAGTGTAAAGTGTGTGAGAGAGCAGTGTAAAGTGTGATAGAGAGAGCAGTGTAAACTGTGAGAGAGAGCAGTGTAAAGTGTCAGAGAGAGAGAGCAGTGAAAGTGTGTGAGAGAGAGCAGTGTAAAGTGTGTGAGAGAGAGCAGTGTAAAGTGTGAGATAGAGAACCGTGTAAAGTGTGAGAGAGAGCAGTGTAAAGTGAGAGAGAGAGCAGTACAAAGTGAGGGAAAAAGAGCAGTATAAAGTGTGAGAGAGAGAGCAGTGAAAGTGTGTGAGAGAGAGCAGTGTAAGGTGTGTGAGAGCAGTGTAAACTGTGAGAGAGAGAACCGTGTAAAGTGAGAGAGAGAGAGCAGTGTAAAGTGTGAGAGAGAGCAGTGTAAAGTTTGAGAAAGAGAGCAGTGTAAAGTGTGAGAGAGAGCAGTGTAAAGTTTGAGAAAGAGAGCAGTGGAAAGTGTGAGAAAGAGCAGTGTAAAGTGAGCGAGAGAGAGAGCAGTGTAAAGTGTGAGAGAGAGAACAGTGTAAAGTAGTGACAGAGAGAGCAGTGTAGAGTCTGAGAGAGAGAGCAGTGTAAAGTGTGTGAGAGGAGAGAGCAATGTAAAGTGTGAGAGAGACTGCAGTGTAAATTGTGAGAGAGAGAGCAGTGTAAAGTGTGAGAGGGAGCAGTGTAAAGTGTGTGAGAGAAAGATGTGTAAAGTGTGAGAGAAAGAACTGTAAAAGTGTGAGAGAGAGAGCAGTGTAAAGTGGTGAGAGAGACTGCAGTGTAAAGTGTGAGAGAGAGAGCAGTGTAAAGTGTGAGAGAGAGAGCAGTGAAAGTGTGTGAGAGAGAGCAGTGTAAGGTGTGTGAGAGAGAGCAGTGTAAACTGTGAGAGAGAGAACCATGTAAAGTGAGAGAGAGAGAGCAGTGTAAAGTGTGAGAGAGAGAGAGCAGTGTAAAGTGTGAGAGAGAGCGCAGTGTAAAGTGAGAGAGAGAGAGCAGTGCAAAGTGTGAGAAAGAGCAGTGTAAAGTGTGAGAAAGAGGGCAGTGTAATGTATGAGAGAGAACAGTGTAAAGTGTGACAGAGAGAGCAGTGCAAAGTCTGAGAAAGAGCAGTGTAAAGTGTGAGAAAGAGGGCAGTGTAATGTATGAGAGAGAACAGTGTAAAGTGTGACAGAGAGAGCAGTGTAAAGTCTGAGAGAGAGAGACAGTGTAAAGTGTGTGAGAGAGAGAGCAATGTAAAGTGTGAGAGAGACGGCAGTGTAAATTGTGAGAGAGAGAGCAGTGTAAAGTGTGAGAGAGAGCAGTGTAAAAGTGTGTGAGAGAAAGAAGTGTAAAGTGTGAGAGAGAGCTGTGGTAAAGTGTGTGAGAGAGAGCCGTGTAAAGTCTGAGAGAGAGAGCAGTGTAAAGTGTGAGCGAGAGAGCAGTGTAAAGTGTGTGAGAGAGCAGTGTAAAGTGTGAGGGAGAGCGCAGTGTAAAGTGAGAGAGAGAGAGAGCAGTGAAAAGTGTGAAAGAGAGCAGTGTAAAGTGTGAGAAAGAGGGCAGTGTAATGTGTGAGAGAGAACAGTGTAAAGTGTGACAGATAGAGAGCAGTGTAAAGTGTGTGAGAGAGAGAGGCAATGTAAAGTGTGAGAGAGACTGCAGTGTAAACTGTGAGAGAGAGAGCAGTGTAAAGTGTGAGAGAGAGCAGTGTAAAGTGTGAAAGAGATCAGTGTAAAGTGTGTGATAGAGAGCAGTGTAAAGTGTGTGAGGGAGCAGTGTAAAGTATGAGAGAGAGAGCAACGTAAAGTGTGAGAGAGTGCAGTGAAAAGTGTGAAGAGGGAGCAGTGTAAAGTGTGTGAGAGAGAGCAGTGTAAAGTGAGAGACAGAGCAGTGTAAAGTGTGAGAGTGTAAAGTGTGAGGAGAGAGAGCAGTGTAAAGTGAGTGAGAGAGCAGTGTAAAGTGTGAGAGAGAGAGCAGTGTAAAGTGTGAGAGAGAGAGCAGTGTAAAGTGTGTGAGAGAGAGCAGTGTAAAGTGTGAGATAGAGAACTGTGTAAAGTGTGAGAGAGAGCAGTGTAAAGTGTGAGAGAGAGCAGTACAAAGTGTGGGAGAAAGAGCAGTATAAAGTGTGAGAGAGAGAGCAGTGAAAGTGTGTGAGAGAGAGCAGTGTATGGTGTGTGAGAGAGAGCAGTGTAAACTGTGAGAGAGAGAACCGTGTAAAGTGAGAGAGAGAGAGCAGTGTAAAGTGTGAGCGAGAGCAGTGTAAAGTGTGAGAGAGAGCAGTCTAAATTGTGAGAGAGAGGAGTGTAAAGTGTGAGAAAGAGAGCAGTGTAAAGTGTGAGATAGAGCAGTGTAAAGTGTGAGAGAGAGCTGTGTAAAGTGTGAGAGAGAGCAGTGCAAAGTGTGAGAGAGAGAACAGTGTAAAGTGTGAGAGAGAGCAGTGTAAAGTGTGAGAGAGAGCAGTGCAAAGTGTGAGAGAGAGCAGTGTAAAGTGTGAAAAAGAGGGCAGTGTAATGTGTGAGAGAGAACAGTGTAAAGTGTGACAGAGAGAGGGCAATGTAAAGTGTGAGAGAGACGGCAGTGTAAATTGTGAGAGAGAGAGCTGTATAAAGTGTGAGAGAGAGCAGTGTAAAGTGTGTGAAAGAAAGAAGTGTAAAGTGTGAGAGAGAGATTAGTGTAAAGAGTGAGAGAGAGAGCAGTGTAAAGTCTGAGAGAGAGCAGTGTAAAGTGTGAGAGAAGAGCAGTGTAAACTGTGAGAGAGAGCAGTGTAAAGTGTGTGAGAGAAAGAACTGTAAAGTGTGAGAGAGAGAGCAGTGTAAAGTGTGTGAGAGAAAGAACTGTAAAGTGTGAGAGAGAGAGCAGTGTAAAGTGTGAGAGAGACTGCAGTGTAAAGTGTGAGAGAGAGAGCAGTGTAAAGTTTGAGAGAGAGAGCAGTGTAAAGTCTGAGAGAGAGAGCAGTGTAAAGTGTGTGAGAGAGAGAGCAGTGTAAAGTGTGAGAGAGAGCAGTGTAGTGTGTGATAGAGAGCAGTGTAAAGTGTGTGAGAGAGCAGTGTAAAGTATGAGAGAGAGAGCAAAGTAAAGTGTGAGAGAGTGCAGTGAAAAGTGTGAAAAGAGAGCAGTATAAAGTGTGAGAGAGAGAGCAGTGTAAAGTTTGAGAGAGAGAAGTGTAAAGTGTGTGAAAGAAAGAAGTGTAAAGTGTGAGAGAGAGAGCAGTGTAAAGTGTGAGAGAGAGAGCAGTGTAAAGTCTGAGAGAGAGCAGTGTAAAGTGTGTGAGAGAGAGAGCAATGTAAAGTGTGAGAGAGACTGCAGTGTAAATTGTGAGAGAGAGAGCAGTGTAAAGTGTGAGAGAGAGCAGTGTAAAGTGTGTGAGAGAAAGAACTGTAAAGTGTGAGAGAGAGAGCAGTGTAAAGTGTGAGAGAGAGAGCAGTGTAAAGTCTGAGAGAGAGAGCAGTGTAAAGTGTGTGAGAGAGAGAGCAGTGTAAAGTGTGAGAGAGAGCAGTGTAAAGTGTGTGATAGAGAGCAGTGTAAAGTGTGTGAGAGAGCAGTGTAAAGTATGAGAGAGAGAGCAATGTAAAGTGTGAGAGAGTGCAGTGAAAAGTGTGAAGAGAGAGCAGTGTAAAGTGTGAGAGAGAGCAGTGTAAAGTGTGAGAGAGAGAGCAGTGTAAAGTGTGTGAGAGAGCAGTGTAAAGTGTGATAGAGAGAGCAGTGTAAACTGTGAGATAGAGAACCGTGTAAAGTGTGAGAGAGAGCTGTGTAAAGTGAGAGAGAGAGCAGTACAAAGTGAGGGAAAAAGAGCAGTATAAAGTGTGAGAGAGAGAGCAGTGAAAGTGTGTGAGAGAGAGCAGTGTAAGGTGTGTGAGAGCAGTGTAAACTGTGAGAGAGAGAACCGTGTAAAGTGAGAGAGAGAGAGCAGTGTAAAGTGTGAGAGAGAGCAGTGTAAAGTTTGAGAAAGAGAGCAGTGTAAAGTGTGAGAGAGAGCAGTGTAAAGTTTGAGAAAGAGAGCAGTGGAAAGTGTGAGAAAGAGCAGTGTAAAGTGAGCGAGAGAGAGAGCAGTGTAAAGTGTGAGAGAGAGAACAGTGTAAAGTGTGACAGAGAGAGCAGTGTAAAGTCTGAGAGAGAGAGCAGTGTAAAGTGTGAGAGAGAGAGCAGTGTAAAGTGTGAGAGAGAGAGCAGTGTAAAGTCTGAGAGAGAGAGCAGTGTAAAGTGTGTGAGAGAGAGAGCAGTGTAAAGTGTGAGAGAGAGCAGTGTAAAGTTTGAGAGAGAGAGCAGTGTAAAGTGAGAGAGAGAGCAGTGCAAAGTGTGAGAGAGAGCAGTGTAAAGTGTGAGAAAGAGGGCAGTGTAATGTGTGAGAGAGAACAGTGTAAAGTGTGACAGAGAGAGAGCAGTGTAAAGTCTGAGAGAGAGAGAGCAGTGTAAAGTGTGAGCGAGAGAGCAGTGTAAAGTGTGTGAGAGAGCAGTGTAAAGTGTGAGAGAGAGCGCAGTGTAAAGTGAGAGAGAGAGAGCAGTGAAAAGTGCGAAAGAGAGCAGTGTAAAGTGTGAGAAAGAGGGCAGTGTAATGTGTGAGAGAGAACAGTGTAAAGTGTGACAGATAGAGAGCAGTGTAAAGTGTGTGAGAGAGAGAGCAATGTAAAGTGTGAGAGAGACTGCAGTGTAAACTGTGAGAGAGAGAGAGCAGTGTAAAGTGTGAGAGAGAGCAGTGTAAAGTGTGAAAGAGAGCAGTGTAAAGTGTGTGATAGAGAGCAGTGTAAAGTGTGTGAGGGAGCAGTGTAAAGTATGAGAGAGAGAGCAATGTAAAGTGTGAGAGAGTGCAGTGAAAAGTGTGAAGAGGGAGCAGTGTAAAGTGTGTGAGAGAGAGCAGTGTAAAGTGAGAGACAGAGCAGTGTAAAGTGTGAGAGAGAGAGCAGTGTAAAGTGAGTGAGAGAGCAGTGTAAAGTGTGAGAGAGAGAGCAGTGTAAAGTGTGAGAGAGAGAGCAGTGTAAAGTGTGTGAGAGAGAGCAGTGTAAAGTGTGAGATAGAGAACTGTGTAAAGTGTGAGAGAGAGCAGTGTAAAGTGTGAGAGAGAGCAGTACAAAGTGTGGGAGAAAGAGCAGTATAAAGTGTGAGAGAGAGAGCAGTGAAAGTGTGTGAGAGAGAGCAGTGTATGGTGTGTGAGAGAGAGCAGTGTAAACTGTGAGAGAGAGAACCGTGTAAAGTGTGAGAGAGAGAGCAGTGTAAAGTGTGAGCGAGAGCAGTGTAAAGTGTGAGAGAGAGCAGTCTAAATTGTGAGAGAGAGGAGTGTAAAGTGTGAGAAAGAGAGCAGTGTAACGTGTGAGATAGAGCAGTGTAAAGTGTGAGAGAGAGCTGTGTAAAGTGTGAGAGAGAGCAGTGCAAAGTGTGAGAGAGAGAACAGTGTAAAGTGTGAGAGAGAGCAGTGTAAAGTGTGAGAGAGAGCAGTGCAAAGTGTGAGAGAGAGCAGTGTAAAGTGTGAAAAAGAGGGCAGTGTAATGTGTGAGAGAGAACAGTGTAAAGTGTGACAGAGAGAGGGCAATGTAAAGTGTGAGAGAGACTGCAGTGTAAATTGTGAGAGAGAGAGCTGTGTAAAGTGTGAGAGAGAGCAGTGTAAAGTGTGTGAAAGAAAGAAGTGTAAAGTGTGAGAGAGAGATTAGTGTAAAGAGTGAGAGAGAGAGCAGTGTAAAGTCTGAGAGAGAGCAGTGTAAAGTGTGAGAGAAGAGCAGTGTAAACTGTGAGAGAGAGCAGTGTAAAGTGTGTGAGAGAAAGAACTGTAAAGTGTGAGAGAGAGAGCAGTGTAAAGTGTGTGAGAGAAAGAACTGTAAAGTGTGAGAGAGAGAGCAGTGTAAAGTGTGAGAGAGACTGCAGTGTAAAGTGTGAGAGAGAGAGCAGTGTAAAGTGTGAGAGAGAGAGCAGTGTAAAGTCTGAGAGAGAGAGCAGTGTAAAGTGTGTGAGAGAGAGAGCAGTGTAAAGTGTGAGAGAGAGCAGTGTAGTGTGTGATAGAGAGCAGTGTAAAGTGTGTGAGAGAGCAGTGTAAAGTATGAGAGAGAGAACAATGTAAAGTGTGAGAGAGTGCAGTGAAAAGTGTGAAAATAGAGCAGTATAAAGTGTGAGAGAGAGAGCAGTGTAAAGTTTGAGAGAGAGCAGTGTAAAGTGTGTGAAAGAAAGAAGTGTAAAGTGTGAGAGAGAGAGCAGTGTAAAGTGTGAGAGAGAGAGCAGTGTAAAGTCTGAGAGAGAGCAGTGTAAAGTGTGTGAGAGAGAGAGCAATGTAAAGTGTGAGAGAGACTGCAGTGTAAATTGTGAGAGAGAGAGCAGTGTAAAGTGTGAGAGAGAGCAGTGTAAAGTGTGTGAGAGAAAGAACTGTAAAGTGTGAGAGAGAGAGCAGTGTAAAGTGTAAGAGAGAGAGCAGTGTAAAGTCTGAGAGAGAGAGCAGTGTAAAGTGTGTGAGAGAGAGAGCAGTGTAAAGTGTGAGAGAGAGCAGTGTAAAGTGTGTGATAGAGAGCAGTGTAAAGTGTGTGAGAGAGCAGTGTAAAGTATGAGAGAGAGAGCAATGTAAAGTGTGAGAGAGTGCAGTGAAAAGTGTGAAGAGAGAGCAGTGTAAAGTGTGAGAGAGAGCAGTGTAAAGTGTGAGAGAGAGAGCAGTGTAAAGTGTGTGAGAGAGCAGTGTAAAGTGTGATAGAGAGAGCAGTGTAAACTGTGAGAGAGAGCAGTGTAAAGTGTCAGAGAGAGAGAGCAGTGAAAGTGTGTGAGAGAGAGCAGTGTAAAGTGTGTGAGAGAGAGCAAGTGTAAAGTGTGAGATAGAGAACCGTGTAAAGTGTGAGAGAGAGCTGTGTAAAGTGAGAGAGAGAGCAGTACAAAGTGAGGGAAAAAGAGCAGTATAAAGTGTGAGAGAGAGAGCAGTGAAAGTGTGTGAGAGAGCAGTGTAAGGTGTGTGAGAGCAGTGTAAACTGTGAGAGAGAGAACCGTGTAAAGTGAGGAGAGAGAGAGCAGTGTAAAGTGTGAGAGAGAGCAGTGTAAAGTTTGAGAAAGAGAGCAGTGTAAAGTGTGAGAGAGAGCAGTGTAAAGTTTGAGAAAGAGAGCAGTGGAAAGTGTGAGAAAGAGCAGTGTAAAGTGAGCGAGAGAGAGAGCAGTGTAAAGTGTGAGAGAGAGAACAGTGTAAAGTGTGACAGAGAGAGCAGTGTAAAGTCTGAGAGAGAGAGCAGTGTAAAGTGTGTGAGAGAGAGAGAGCAATGTAAAGTGTGAGAGAGAGCAGTGTAAAGTGTGAAAGAGAGCAGTGTAAAGTGTGTGATAGAGAGCAGTGTAAAGTGTGTGAGGGAGCAGTGTAAAGTATGAGAGAGAGAGCAATGTAAAGTGTGAGAGAGTCCAGTGAAAAGTGTGAAGAGGGAGCAGTGTAAAGTGTGTGAGAGAGAGCAGTGTAAAGTGAGACAGAGCAGTGTAAAGTGTGAGAGAGAGAGCAGTGTAAAGTGAGTGAGAGAGCAGTGTAAAGTGTGAGAGAGAGAGCAGTGTAAAGTGTGAGAGAGAGAGCAGTGTAAAGTGTGTGAGAGAGAGCAGTGTAAAGTGTGAGATATAGAACTGTGTAAAGTGTGAGAGAGAGCAGTGTAAAGTGTGAGAGAGAGCAGTACAAAGTGTGGGAGAAAGAGCAGTATAAAGTGTGAGAGAGAGAGCAGTGAAAGTGTGTGAGAGAGAGCAGTGTATGGTGTGTGAGAGAGAGCAGTGTAAACTGTGAGAGAGAGAACCGTGTAAAGTGTGAGAGAGAGAGCAGTGTAAAGTGTGAGCGAGAGCAGTGTAAAGTGTGAGAGAGAGCAGTCTAAATTGTGAGAGAGAGGAGTGTAAAGTGTGAGAAAGAGAGCAGTGTAACGTGTGAGATAGAGCAGTGTAAAGTGTGAGAGAGAGCTGTGTAAAGTGTGAGAGAGAGCAGTGCAAAGTGTGAGAGAGAGAACAGTGTAAAGTGTGAGAGAGAGCAGTGTAAAGTGTGAGAGAGAGCAGTGCAAAGTGTGAGAGAGAGCAGTGTAAAGTGTGAAAAAGAGGGCAGTGTAATGTGTGAGAGAGAACAGTGTAAAGTGTGACAGAGAGAGGGCAATGTAAAGTGTGAGAGAGAACTGCAGTGTAAATTGTGAGTGAGAGAGCTGTGTAAAGTGTGAGAGAGAGCAGTGTAAAGTGTGTGAAAGAAAGAAGTGTAAAGTGTGAGAGAGAGATTAGCGTAAAGAGTGAGAGAGAGAGCAGTGTAAAGTCTGAGAGAGAGCAGTGTAAAGTGTGAGAGAAGAGGCAGTGTAAAGTGTGAGAGAGAGAGCAGTGTAAAGTGTGTGAGAGAAAGAACTGTAAAGTGTGAGAGAGAGAGCAGTGTAAAGTGTGAGAGAGACTGCAGTGTAAAGTGTGAGAGAGAGAGCAGTGTAAAGTGTGAGAGAGAGAGCAGTGTAAAGTCAGAGAGAGAGAGCAGTGTAAAGTGTGTGAGAGAGAGAGCAGTGTAAAGTGTGAGAGAGAGCAGTGTAAAGTGTGTGAGAGAGAGAGCAATGTAAAGTGTGAGAGAGACTGCAGTGTAAATTGTGAGAGAGAGAGCAGTGTAAAGTGTGTGAGAGAGAGCAGTGTAAAGTGTGAGATAGAGAACCGTGTAAAGTGTGAGAGAGAGCTGTGTAAAGTGAGAGAGAGAGCAGTACAAAGTGAGGGAAAAAGAGCAGTATAAAGTGTGAGAGAGAGAGCAGTGAAAGTGTGTGAGAGAGCAGTGTAAGGTGTGTGAGAGCAGTGTAAACTGTGAGAGAGAGAACCGTGTAAAGTGAGAGAGAGAGAGCAGTGTAAAGTGTGAGAGAGAGCAGTGTAAAGTTTGAGAAAGAGAGCAGTGTAAAGTGTGAGAGAGAGCAGTGTAAAGTTTGAGAAAGAGAGCAGTGGAAAGTGTGAGAAAGAGCAGTGTAAAGTGAGCGAGGAGAGAGAGCAGTGTAAAGTGTGAGAGAGAGAACAGTGTAAAGTGTGACAGAGAGAGCAGTGTAAAGTCTGAGAGAGAGAGCAGTGTAAAGTGTGTGAGAGAGAGAGCAATGTAAAGTGTGAGAGAGACTGCAGTGTAAATTGTGAGAGAGAGAGCAGTGTAAAGTGTGAGAGGGAGCAGTGTAAAGTGTGTGAGAAGAAAGAAGTGTAAAGTGTGACAGAAAGAACTGTAAAGTGTGAGAGAGAGAGCAGTGTAAAGTGTGAGAGAGACTGCAGTGTAAAGTGTGAGAGAGAGAGCAGTGTAAAGTGTGAGAGAGAGAGCAGTGTAAAGTCTGAGAGAGAGAGCAGTGTAAAGTGTGTGAGAGAGAGAGAGCAGTGTAAAGTGTTGAGAGAGAGCAGTGTAAAGTTAGCAGTGTAAAGTTTGAGAGAGAGAGCAGTGTAAAGTGAGAGAGAGAGCAGTGCAAAGTGTGAGAGAGAGCAGTGTAAAGTGTGAGAAAGAGGGCAGTGTAATGTGTGAGAGAGAACAGTGTAAAGTGTGACAGAGAGAGAGCAGTGTAAAGTCTGAGAGAGAGAGCAGTGTAAAGTGTGTGAGAGAGAGAGCAGGGTAAAGTGTGAGAGAGAACAGTCTAAAGTGTGTGAGAGAAAGAAGTGTAAAGTGTGAGAGCGAGAGCAGTGTAAAGTGTGAGAAAGAGGGCAGTGTAACGTATGAGAGAGAACAGTGTAAAGTGTGACAGAGAGAGCAGTGTAATGTCTGAGAGAGAGAGCAGTGTAAAGTGTGTGAGGGAGAGAGCAATGTAAAGTGTGAGAGAGACTGCAGTGTAAATTGTGAGAGAGAGAGCAGTGTAAAGTGTGAGAGAGCAGTGTAAAGTGTGTGAGAGAAAGAAGTGTAAAGTGTGAGAGAGAGAGCTGTGTAAAGTGTGAGAGAGAGAGCCGTGTAAAGTCTGAGAGAGAGAGCAGTGTAAAGTGTGAGCGAGAGAGCAGTGTAAAGTGTGTGAGAGAGCAGTGTAAAGTGTGAGAGAGAGCGCAGTGTAAAGTGAGAGAGAGAGAGAGCAGTGCAAAGTGTGAGAGAGAGAGCAGTGCAAAGTGTGTGAGAGAGAGAGCAATGTAAAGTGTGAGAGAGACTGCAGTGTAAATTGTGTGAGAGAGAGCAGTGTAAAGTGTGAGAGAGAGAGCAGTGCAAAGTGTGAGAGAGAGCAGTGTAAAGTGTGAGAAAGAGAGCTGTGTAAAGTGTGAGACAGAGCAGTGTAAAGTGTGAGAGAGAGCCGTGTAAAGTGTGTGAGAGAGCAGTGTAAAGTGAGAGACAGAGCAGTGTAAAATGAGAGAGAGAGAGCAGTGTAAAGTGAGAGACAGTGAGTAGTGCAAAGTGTGAGAGAGAGAGCAGTGTAAAGTGTGTGAGAGAGCAGTGCAAAGTGTGAGAGGGAGGACAGTGTAAAGTGTGAGAGAGAGCAGTGTAAAGTGTGAGAGAGAGTAGTGTAAAGTGTGAGAGAGAGGAGTGAAAGTGTGTGTGAGAGCAGTGCAAAGTGTGAGAGAGAGCAGTGTAAAGTGTGAAAAAGAGGGAAGTGTAATGTGTGAGAGAGAACAGTGTAAAGTGTGACAGAGAGAGAGCAGTGTAAAGTCTGAGAGAGAGAGCAGTGTAAAGTGTGTGAGAGAGAGAGCAATGTGAAGTGTGAGAGAGGACTGCAGTGTAAAGTGTGAGAGAGAGAGCAGTGTAAAGTGTGTGAGAGGGAGAGCAGTGTAAAGTGTGAGGGAGAGCAGTGTAAAGTCTGAGAGAGAGAGCAGTGTAAAGTGTGTGAGAGAGAGAGCAGTGTAAAGTGTGAGGGAAAGCAGTGTAAAGTGTGTGATAGAGAGCAGTGTAAAGTGTGTGAGAGAGCAGTGTAAAGTATGAGAGAGAGAGCAATGTAAAGTGTGAGAGAGTGCAGTGAAAAGTGTGAAGAGAGAGCACTGTAAAGTGTGAGAGAGAGAGCAGTGTAAAGTGAGAGAGAGTGAGTAGTGCAAAGTGTGAGAGAGAGCAGTGTAAAGTGTGATAGAGAGAGCAGTGTAAACTGTGAGAGAGAGCAGTGTAAAGTGTCAGAGAGAGAGCTGTGAAAGTGTGTGAGAGAGAGCAGTGTAAAGTGTGTGAGAGAGAGCAGTGTAAAGTGTGAGATAGAGAACCGTGTAAAGTGTCAGAGAGAGCAGTGCAAAGTGAGAGAGAGAGCAGTACAAAGTGTGGGAGAAAGAGCAGTATAAAGTGTGAGAGAGAGAGAGCAGTGAAAGTGTGTGAGAGAGACCAGTGTAAGGTGTGTGAGAGAGAGCAGTGTAAACTGTGAGAGAGAGAACCGTGTAAAGTGAGAGAGAGAGAGCAGTGTAAAGTGTGAGCGAGAGCAGTGTAAAGTGTGAGAGAGAGCAGTGTAAAGTTTGAGAAAGAGAGCAGTGTAAAGTGTGAGAGAGAGCAGTGTAAAGTGTGTGAGAGAGCAGTGTAAAGTGTGTGAGAGAGAGAGCAATTTAAAGTGTGAGAGAGACAGCAGTGTAAATTGTGAGAGAGAGAGCAGTGTAAAGTGTGAGAGAGCAGTGTAAAGTGTGTGAGAGAAAGAAGTGTAAAGTGTGAGAGAGAGAGCTGTGTAAAGTGTGAGAGAGAGAGCCGTGTAAAGTCTGAGAGAGAGAGCAGTGTAAAGTGTGAGCGAGAGAGCAGTGTAAAGTGTGTGAGAGAGCAGTGTAAAGTGTGAGAGAGAGCGCAGTGTAAAGTGAGAGAGAGAGAGAGCAGTGCAAAGTGTGAGAGAGAGCAGTGTAAAGTGTGAGAAAGAGGGCAGTGTAATGTGTGAGAGAGAACAGTGTAAAGTGTGACAGAGAGAGAGCAGTGTAAAGTCTGAGAGAGAGAGCAGTGTAAAGTGTGTGAGAGAGAGAGCAATGTAAAGTGTGAGAGAGACTGCAGTGTAAATTGTGTGAGAGAGAGCAGTGTAAAGTGTGAGAGAGAGAGCAGTGCAAAGTGTGAGAGAGAGCAGTGTAAAGTGTGAGAAAGAGAGCTGTGTAAAGTGTGAGACAGAGCAGTGTAAAGTGTGAGACAGAGCAGTGTAAAGTGTGAGAGAGAGCCGTGTAAAGTGTGTGAGAGAGCAGTGTAAAGTGAGAGACAGAGCAGTGTAAAATGAGAGAGAGAGAGCAGTGTAAAGTGAGAGACAGTGAGTAGTGCAAAGTGTGAGAGAGAGAGCAGTGTAAAGTGTGTGAGAGAGCAGTGCAAAGTGTGAGAGGGAGGACAGTGTAAAGTGTGAGAGAGAGCAGTGTAAATTGTGAGAGAGAGTAGTGTAAAGTGTGAGAGAGAGGAGTGAAAGTGTGTGTGAGAGCAGTGCAAAGTGTGAGAGAGAGCAGTGTAAAGTGTGAAAAAGAGGGAAGTGTAATGTGTGAGAGAGAACAGTGTAAAGTGTGACAGAGAGAGAGCAGTGTAAAGTCTGAGAGAGAGAGCAGTGTAAAGTGCGTGAGAGAGAGAGCAATGTAAAGTGTGAGAGAGACTGCAGTGTAAAGTGTGAGAGAGAGAGCAGTGTAAAGTGTGTGAGAGGGAGAGCAGTGTAAAGTGTGAGGGAGAGCAGTGTAAAGTTTGAGAGAGAGAGCAGTGTAAAGTGTGTGAGAGAGAGAGCAGTGTAAAGTGTGAGGGAAAGCAGTGTAAAGTGTGTGATAGAGAGCAGTGTAAAGTGTGAGAGAGTGCAGTGAAAAGTGTGAAGAGAGAGCACTGTAAAGTGTGAGAGAGAGAGCAGTGTAAAGTGAGAGAGAGTGAGTAGTGCAAAGTGTGAGAGAGAGCAGTGTAAAGTGTGATAGAGAGAGCAGTGTAAACTGTGAGAGAGAGCAGTGTAAAGTGTCAGAGAGAGAGCAGTGAAAGTGTGTGAGAGAGAGCAGTGTAAAGTGTGTGAGAGAGAGCAGTGTAAAGTTTGAGATAGAGAACCGTGTAAAGTGTGAGAGAGAGCAGTGCAAAGTGAGAGAGAGAGCAGTACAAAGTGTGGGAGAAAGAGCAGTATAAAGTGTGAGAGAGAGAGCAGTGAAAGTGTGTGAGAGAGACCAGTGTAAGGTGTGTGAGAGAGAGCAGTGTAAACTGTGAGAGAGAACCGTGTAAAGTGAGAGAGAGAGAGCAGTGTAAAGTGTGAGCGAGAGCAGTGTAAAGTGTGAGAGGGAGCAGTGTAAAGTTTGAGAAAGAGAGCAGTGTAAAGTGTGAGAGAGAGCAGTGTAAAGTGAGCGAGAGAGAGAGCAGTGTAAAGTGTGTGAGAGAGAGAGCAGTGTAAAGTGTGAGAGAGAGCGCAGTGTAAAGTGAGAGAGAGAGAGCAGTGCAAAGTGTGAGAGAGAGCAGTGTAAAGTGTGAGAAAGAGGGCAGTGTAATGTATGAGAGAGAACAGTGTAAAGTGTGACAGAGAGAGCAGTGTAAAGTCTGAGAGAGAGAGCAGTGTAAAGTGTGTGAGAGAGCAGTGTAAAGTGTGTGCGAGAGAGAGCAATTTAAAGTGTGAGAGAGACAGCAGTGTAAATTGTGAGAGAGAGAGCAGTGTAAAGTGTGAGAGAGCAGTGTAAAGTGTGTGAGAGAAAGAAGTGTAAAGTGTGAGAGAGAGAGCTGTGTAAAGTGTGAGAGAGAGAGCCGTGTAAAGTCTGAGAGAGAGAGCAGTGTAAAGTGTGAGCGAGAGAGCAGTGTAAAGTGTGTGAGAGAGCAGTGTAAAGTGTGAGAGAGAGCGCAGTGTAAAGTGAGAGAGAGAGAGAGCAGTGCAAAGTGTGAGAGAGAGCAGTGTAAAGTGTGAGAAAGAGGGCAGTGTAATGTGTGAGAGAGAACAGTGTAAAGTGTGACAGAGAGAGAGCAGTGTAAAGTCTGAGAGAGAGAGCAGTGTAAAGTGTGTGAGAGAGAGAGCAATGTAAAGTGTGAGAGAGACTGCAGTGTAAATTGTGTGAGAGAGAGCAGTGTAAAGTGTGAGAGAGAGAGCAGTGCAAAGTGTGAGAGAGAGCAGTGTAAAGTGTGAGAAAGAGAGCTGTGTAAAGTGTGAGACAGAGCAGTGTAAAGTGTGAGAGAGAGCCGTGTAAAGTGTGTGAGAGAGCAGTGTAAAGTGAGAGACAGAGCAGTGTAAAATGAGAGAGAGAGAGCAGTGTAAAGTGAGAGACAGTGAGTAGTGCAAAGTGTGAGAGAGAGCAGTGTAAAGTGTGAGAGAGAGAGCAGTGTAAAGTGTGTGAGAGAGCAGTGCAAAGTGTGAGAGAGAGGACAGTGTAAAGTGTGAGAGAGAGCAGTGTAAAGTGTGAGAGAGAGTAGTGTAAAGTGTGAGAGAGAGGAGTGAAAGTGTGTGAGAGAGAGCAGTGTAAAGTGTGTGAGAGCAGTTCAAAGTGTGAGAGAGAGCAGTGTAAAGTGTGAAAAAGAGGGCAGTGTAATGTATGAGAGAGAACAGTGTAAAGTGTGACAGAGAGAGCAGTGTAATGTCTGAGAGAGAGAGCAGTGTAAAGTGTGAGAGAGAGAGCAATGTAAAGTGTGAGAGAGACTGCAGTGTAAATTGTGAGAGAGAGAGCAGTGTAAAGTGTGAGAGAGCAGTGTAAAGTGTGTGAGAGAAAGAAGTGTAAAGTGTGAGAGAGAGAGCTTTGTAAAGTGTGAGAGAGAGAGCCGTGTAAAGTCTGAGAGAGAGAGCAGTGTAAAGTGTGAGCGAGAGAGCAGTGTAAAGTGTGTGAGAGAGCAGTGTTATGTGTGAGAGAGAGCGCAGTGTAAAGTGAGAGAGAGAGAGAGCAGTGCAAAGTGTGAGAGAGAGAGCAGTGCAAAGTGTGTGAGAGAGAGAGCAGTGTAAAGTGTGAGAGAGAGAGCAGTGCAAAGTGTGAGAGAGAGCAGTGTAAAGTGTGAGAAAGAGAGATGTGTAAAGTGTGAGACAGAGCAGTGTAAAGTGTGAGAGAGATCCGTGTAAAGTGTGTGAGAGAGCAGTGTAAAGTGAGAGACAGAGCAGTGTAAAATGAGAGAGAGAGAGCAGTGTAAAGTGAGAGACAGTGAGTAGTGCAAAGTGTGAGAGAGAGAGCAGTGTAAAGTGTGTGAGAGAGCAGTGCAAAGTGTGAGAGGGAGGACAGTGTAAAGTGTGAGAGAGAGCAGTGTAAAGTGTGAGAGAGAGTAGTGTAAAGTGTGAGAGAGAGGAGTGAAAGTGTGTGTGAGAGCAGTGCAAAGTGTGAGAGAGAGCAGTATAAAGTGTGAAAAAGAGGGAAGTGTAATGTGTGAGAGAGAACAGTGTAAAGTGTGACAGAGAGAGAGCAGTGTAAAGTCTGAGAGAGAGAGCAGTGTAAAGTGTGTGAGAGAGAGAGCAATGTAAAGTGTGAGAGAGACTGCAGTGTAAAGTGTGAGAGAGAGAGCAGTGTAAAGTGTGTGAGAGGGAGAGCAGTGTAAAGTGTGAGGGAGAGCAGTGTAAAGTCTGAGAGAGAGAGCAGTGTAAAGTGTGTGAGAGAGAGAGCAGTGTAAAGTGTGAGGGAAAGCAGTGTAAAGTGTGTGATAGAGAGCAGTGTAAAGTGTGTGAGAGAGCAGTGTAAAGTATGAGAGAGAGAGCAATGTAAAGTGTGAGAGAGTGCAGTGAAAAGTGTGAAGCGAGAGCACTGTAAAGTGTGAGAGAGAGAGCAGTGTAAAGTGAGAGAGAGTGAGTAGTGCAAAGTGTGAGAGAGAGCAGTGTAAAGTGTGATAGAGAGAGCAGTGTAAACTGTGAGAGAGAGCAGTGTAAAGTGTCAGAGAGAGAGCAGTGAAAGTGTGTGAGAGAGAGCAGTGTAAAGTGTGTGAGAGAGAGCAGTGTAAAGTGTGAGATAGAGAACCGTGTAAAGTGTGAGAGAGAGCAGTGCAAAGTGAGAGAGAGAGCAGTACAAAGTGTGGGAGAAAGAGCAGTATAAAGTGTGAGAGAGAGAGCAGTGAAAGTGTGTGAGAGAGACCAGTGTAAGGTGTGTGAGAGAGAGCAGTGTAAACTGTGAGAGAGAGAACCGTGTAAAGTGAGAGAGAGAGAGCAGTGTAAAGTGTGAGCGAGAGCAGTGTAAAGTGTGAGAGAGAGCAGTGTAAAGTTTGAGAAAGAGAGCAGTGTAAAGTGTGAGAGAGAGCAGTGTAAAGTGAGCGAGAGAGAGAGCAGTGTAAAGTGTGAGAGAGAGAGAGCAGTGTAAAGTGTGAGAGAGAGCGCAGTGTAAAGTGAGAGAGAGAGAGCAGTGCAAAGTGTGAGAGAGAGCAGTGTAAAGTGTGAGAAAGAGGGCAGTGTAATGTATGAGAGAGAACAGTGTAAAGTGTGACAGAGAGAGCAGTGTAAAGTGTGTGAGAGAGCAGTGTAAAGTGTGTGAGAGAGAGAGCAATTTAAAGTGTGAGAGAGACAGCAGTGTAAATTGTGAGAGAGAGAGCAGTGTAAAGTGTGAGAGAGCAGTGTAAAGTGTGTGAGAGAAAGAAGTGTAAAGTGTGAGAGAGAGAGCTGTGTAAAGTGTGAGAGAGAGAGCCGTGTAAAGTCTGAGAGAGAGAGCAGTGTAAAGTGTGAGCGAGAGAGCAGTGTAAAGTGTGTGAGAGAGCAGTGTAAAGTGTGAGAGAGAGCGCAGTGTAAAGTGAGAGAGAGAGAGAGCAGTGCAAAGTGTGAGAGAGAGCAGTGTAAAGTGTGAGAAAGAGGGCAGTGTAATGTGTGAGAGAGAACAGTGTAAAGTGTGACAGAGTGAGAGCAGTGTAAAGTCTGAGAGAGAGAGCAGTGTAAAGTGTGTGAGAGAGAGAGCAATGTAAAGTGTGAGAGAGACTGCAGTGTAAATTGTGTGAGAGAGAGCAGTGTAAAGAGTGAGAGAGAGAGCAGTGCAAAGTGTCAGAGAGAGCAGTGTAAAGTGTGAGAAAGAGAGCTGTGTAAAGTGTGAGACAGAGCAGTGTAAAGTGTGAGACAGAGCAGTGTAAAGTGTGAGAGAGAGCCGTGTAAAGTGTGTGAGAGAGCAGTGTAAAGTGAGAGACAGAGCAGTGTAAAATGAGAGAGAGAGAGCAGTGTAAAGTGAGAGACAGTGAGTAGTGCAAAGTGTGAGAGAGAGAGCAGTGTAAAGTGTGTGAGAGAGCAGTGCAAAGTGTGAGAGGGAGGACAGTGTAAAGTGTGAGAGAGAGCAGTGTAAAGTGTGAGAGAGAGTAGTGTAAAGTGTGAGAGAGAGGAGTGAAAGTGTGTGTGAGAGCAGTGCAAAGTGTGAGAGAGAGCAGTGTAAAGTGTGAAAAAGAGGGAAGTGTAATGTGTGAGAGAGAACAGTGTAAAGTGTGACAGAGAGAGAGCAGTGTAAAGTCTGAGAGAGAGAGCAGTGTAAAGTGTGTGAGAGAGAGAGCAATGTAAAGTGTGAGAGAGACTGCAGTGTAAAGTGTGAGAGAGAGAGCAGTGTAAAGTGTGTGAGAGGGAGAGCAGTGTAAAGTGTGAGGGAGAGCAGTGTAAAGTCTGAGAGAGAGAGCAGTGTAAAGTGTGTGGGAGAGAGAGCAGTGTAAAGTGTGAGGGAAAGCAGTGTAAAGTGTGTGATAGAGAGCAGTGTAAAGTGTGTGAGAGAGCAGTGTAAAGTATGAGAGAGAGAGCAATGTAAAGTGTGAGAGAGTGCAGTGAAAAGTGTGAAGAGAGAGCACTGTAAAGTGTGAGAGAGAGAGCAGTGTAAAGTGAGAGAGAGTGAGTAGTGCAAAGTGTGAGAGAGAGCAGTGTAAAGTGTGATAGAGAGAGCAGTGTAAACTGTGAGAGAGAGCAGTGTAAAGTGTCAGAGAGAGAGCAGTGAAAGTGTGTGAGAGAGAGCAGTGTAAAGTGTGTGAGAGAGAGCAGTGTAAAGTGTGAGATAGAGAACCGTGTAAAGTGTGAGAGAGAGCAGTGCAAAGTGAGAGAGAGAGCAGTACAAAGTGTGGGAGAAAGAGCAGTATAAAGTGTGAGAGAGAGAGCAGTGAAAGTGTGTGAGAGAGACCAGTGTAAGGTGTGTGAGAGAGAGCAGTGTAAACTGTGAGAGAGAGAACCGTGTAAAGTGAGAGAGAGAGAGCAGTGTAAAGTGTGAGCGAGAGCAGTGTAAAGTGTGAGAGAGAGCAGTGTAAAGTTTGAGAAAGAGAGCAGTGTAAAGTGTGAGAGAGAGCAGTGTAAAGTGAGCGAGAGAGAGAGCAGTGTAAAGTGTGAGAGAGAGAGAGCAGTGTAAAGTGTGAGAGAGAGCGCAGTGTAAAGTGAGAGAGAGAGAGCAGTGCAAAGTGTGAGAGAGAGCAGTGTAAAGTGTGAGAAAGAGGGCAGTGTAATGTATGAGAGAGAGCAGTGTAAAGTGTGACAGAGAGAGCAGTGTAAAGTCTGAGAGAGAGAGCAGTGTAAAGTGTGTGAGAGAGCAGTGTAAAGTGTGTGAGAGAGAGAGCAATTTAAAGTGTGAGAGAGACAGCAGTGTAAATTGTGAGAGAGAGAGCAGTGTAAAGTGTGAGAGAGCAGTGTAAAGTGTGTGAGAGAAAGAAGTGTAAAGTGTGAGAGAGAGAGCTGTGTAAAGTGTGAGAGAGAGAGCCGTGTAAAGTCTGAGAGAGAGAGCAGTGTAAAGTGTGAGCGAGAGAGCAGTGTAAAGTGTGTGAGAGAGCAGTGTAAAGTGTGAGAGAGAAAACAGTGTAAAGTGAGAGAGAGAGAGAGCAGTGCAAAGTGTGAGAGAGAGCAGTGTAAAGTGTGAGAAAGAGGGCAGTGTAATGTGTGAGAGAGAACAGTGTAAAGTGTGACAGAGAGAGAGCAGTGTAAAGTCTGAGAGAGAGAGCAGTGTAAAGTGTGTGAGAGAGAGAGCAATGTAAAGTGTGAGAGAGACTGCAGTGTAAATTGTGTGAGAGAGAGCAGTGTAAAGTGTGAGAGAGAGAGCAGTGCAAAGTGTGAGAGAGAGCAGTGTAAAGTGTGAGAAAGAGAGCTGTGTAAAGTGTGAGACAGAGCAGTGTAAAGTGTGAGAGAGAGCCGTGTAAAGTGTGTGAGAGAGCAGTGTAAAGTGAGAGACAGAGCAGTGTAAAATGAGAGAGAGAGAGCAGTGTAAAGTGAGAGACAGTGAGTAGTGCAAAGTGTGAGAGAGAGCAGTGTAAAGTGTGAGAGAGAGAGCAGTGTAAAGTGTGTGAGAGAGCAGTGCAAAGTGTGAGAGAGAGGACAGTGTAAAGTGTGAGAGAGAGCAGTGTAAAGTGTGAGAGAGAGTAGTGTAAAGTGTGAGAGAGAGGAGTGAAAGTGTGTGAGAGAGAGCAGTGTAAAGTGTGTGAGAGCAGTTCAAAGTGTGAGAGAGAGCAGTGTAAAGTGTGAAAAAGAGGGAAGTGTAATGTGTGAGAGAGAACAGTGTAAAGTGTGACAGAGAGAGAGCAGTGCAAAGTCTGAGAGAGAGAGCAGTGTAAAGTGTGTGAGAGAGAGAGCAATGTAAAGTGTGAGAGAGACTGCAGTGTAAAGTGTGACAGAGAGAGCAGTGTAAAGTGTGAGAGAGACTGCAGTGTAAAGTCTGAGAGAGAGCAGTGTAAAGTGTGTGAGAGAGAGAGCAGTGTAAAGTGTGAGGGAGAGCAGTGTAAAGTGTGTGATAGAGAGCAGTGTAAAGTGTGTGAGAGAGCAGTGTAAAGTATGAGAGAGAGAGCAATGTAAAGTGTGAGAGAGTGCAGTGAAAAGTGTGAACAGAGAGCAGTGTAAAGTGTGAGAGAGAGAGCAGTGTAAAGTGAGAGAGAGTGAGTAGTGCAAAGTGTGAGAGAGAGCAGTGTAAAGTGTGAGAGAGAGAGCAGTGTAAAGTGTGTGAGAGAGCAGTGTAAAGTGTGATAGAGAGAGCAGTGTAAACTGTGAGAGAGAGCAGTGTAAAGTGTCAGAGAGAGAGCAGTGAAAGTGTGTGAGAGAGAGCAGTGTAAAGTGTGTGAGAGAGAGCAGTGTAAAGTGTGAGATAGAGAACCGTGTAAAGTGTGAGAGAGAGCAGTGTAAAGTGAGAGAGAGAGCAGTACAAAGTGTGGGAGAAAGAGCAGTATAGAGTGTGAGAGAGAGAGCAGTGAAAGTGTGTGAGAGAGAGCAGTGTAAGGTGTGTGAGAGAGAGCAGTGTAAACTGTGAGAGAGAGAACCGTGTAAAGTGAGAGAGAGAGAGCAGTGTAAAGTGTGAGCGAGAGCAGTGTAAAGTGTGAGAGAGAGCAGTGTAAAGTTTGAGAAAGAGAGCAGTGTAAAGTGTGAGAGAGAGCAGTGTAAAGTGAGCGAGAGAGAGAGAGCAGTGTAAAGTGTGAGAGAGAGAGAGCAGTGTAAAGTGTGAGAGAGAGCAGTGTAAAGTGTGAGAAAGAGGGCAGTGTAATGTATGAGAGAGAACAGTGTAAAGTGTGAGAGAGAGAGCAGTGTAAAGTCTGAGAGAGAGAGCAGTGTAAAGTGTGTGAGAGAGCAGTGTAAAGTGTGTGAGAGAAAGAAGTGTAAAGTGTGAGAGAGAGAGCTGTGTAAAGTGTGAGAGAGAGAGCCGTGTAAAGTCTGAGAGAGAGCAGTGTAAAGTGTGAGCGAGAGAGCAGTGTAAAGTGTGTCAGAGAGCAGTGTAAAGTGTGAGAGAGAGCGCAGTGTAAAGTGAGAGAGAGAGAGAGCAGTGCAAAGTGTGAAAGGGAGCAGTGTAAAGTGTGAGAAAGAGAGCAGTGTAATGTGTGAGAGAGAACAGTGTAAAGTGTGACAGAGAGAGAGCAGTGTAATGTCTGAGAGAGAGAGCAGTGTAAAGTGTGTGAGAGAGAGAGCAATGTAAAGTGTGAGAGAGACTGCAGTGTAAATTGTGAGAGAGAGAGCAGTGTAAAGTGTGAGAGAGAGCAGTGTAAAGTGTGAAAGAGAGCAGTGTAAAGTGTGTGATAGAGAGCAGTGTAAAGTGTGTGAGAGAGTAGTGTAAAGTATGAGAGAGAGAGCAATGTAAAGTGTGAGAGAGTGCAGTGAAAAGTGTGAAGAGAGAGCAGTGTAAAGTGTGTGAGAGAGAGCAGTGTAAACTGAGAGACAGAGCAGTGTAAAGTGTGTGAGAGAGAGCAGTGTAAAGTGTGAGAGAGAGAGCAGTGTAAAGTGTGAGAGAGAGCAGTGTAAATTGTGAGAGAGAGGAGTGTAAAGTGTGAGAGAGAGCAGTGTAAAGTGTGAGATAGAGCAGTGTAAAGTGTGAGAGAGAGCTGTGTAAAGTGTGAGAGAGAGCAGTGCAAAGTGTGAGAGAGAGAACAGTGTAAAGTGTGAGAGAGAGCAGTGTAAAGTGTGAGAGAGAGGAGTGAAAGTGTGTGAGAGAGAGCAGTGTAAAGTGTGTGAGAGCAGTGCAAAGTGTGAGAGAGAGCAGTGTAAAGTGTGAGAGAGAGCAGTGTAAAGTGTGAGAGAGAGTAGTGTAAAGTGTGAGAGAGAGGAGTGAAAGTGTGTGAGAGAGAGCAGTGTAAAGTGTGTGAGAGCAGTTCAAAGTGTGAGAGAGAGCAGTGTAAAGTGTGAAAAAGAGGGAAGTGTAATGTGTGAGAGAGAACAGTGTAAAGTGTGACAGAGAGAGAGCAGTGTAAAGTCTGAGAGAGAGAGCAGTGTAAAGTGTGTGAGAGAGAGAGCAGTGTAAAGTGTGAGGGAGAGCAGTGTAAAGTGTGTGATAGAGAGCAGTGTAAAGTGTGTGAGAGAGCAGTGTAAAGTATGAGAGAGAGAGCAATGTAAAGTGTGAGAGAGTGCAGTGAAAAGTGTGAACAGAGAGCAGTGTAAAGTGTGAGAGAGAGAGCAGTGTAAAGTGAGAGAGAGTGAGTAGTGCAAAGTGTGAGAGAGAGCAGTGTAAAGTGTGAGAGAGAGAGCAGTGTAAAGTGTGTGAGAGAGCAGTGTAAAGTGTGATAGAGAGAGCAGTGTAAACTGTGAGAGAGAGCAGTGTAAAGTGTCAGAGAGAGAGCAGTGAAAGTGTGTGAGAGAGAGCAGTGTAAAGTGTGTGAGAGAGAGCAGTGTAAAGTGTGAGATAGAGAACCGTGTAAAGTGTGAGAGAGAGCAGTGTAAAGTGAGAGAGAGAGCAGTACAAAGTGTGGGAGAAAGAGCAGTATAAAGTGTGAGAGAGAGAGCAGTGAAAGTGTGTGAGAGAGAGCAGTGTAAGGTGTGTGAGAGAGAGCAGTGTAAACTGTGAGAGAGAGAACCGTGTAAAGTGAGAGAGAGAGAGCAGTGTAAAGTGTGAGCGAGAGCAGTGTAAAGTGTGAGAGAGAGCAGTGTAAAGTTTGAGAAAGAGAGCAGTGTAAAGTGTGAGAGAGAGCAGTGTAAAGTGAGCGAGAGAGAGAGAGCAGTGTAAAGTGTGAGAAAGAGGGCAGTGTAATGTATGAGAGAGAACAGTGTAAAGTGTGACAGAGAGAGCAGTGTAAAGTGTGTGAGAGAGCAGTGTAAAGTGTGTGAGAGAGAGAGCAATTTAAAGTGTGAGAGAGACAGCAGTGTAAATTGTGAGAGAGAGAGCAGTGTAAAGTGTGAGAGAGCAGTGTAAAGTGTGTGAGAGAAAGAAGTGTAAAGTGTGAGAGAGAGAGCTGTGTAAAGTGTGAGAGAGAGAGCCGTGTAAAGTCTGAGAGAGAGAGCAGTGTAAAGTGTGAGCGAGAGAGCAGTGTAAAGTGTGTGAGAGAGCAGTGTAAAGTGTGAGAGAGAGCGCAGTGTAAAGTGAGAGAGAGAGAGAGCAGTGCAAAGTGTGAGAGAGAGCAGTGTAAAGTGTGAGAAAGAGGGCAGTGTAATGTGTGAGAGAGAACAGTGTAAAGTGTGACAGAGTGAGAGCAGTGTAAAGTCTGAGAGAGAGAGCAGTGTAAAGTGTGTGAGAGAGAGAGCAATGTAAAGTGTGAGAGAGACTGCAGTGTAAATTGTGTGAGAGAGAGCAGTGTAAAGAGTGAGAGAGAGAGCAGTGCAAAGTGTGAGAGAGAGCAGTGTAAAGTGTGAGAAAGAGAGCTGTGTAAAGTGTGAGACAGAGCAGTGTAAAGTGTGAGACAGAGCAGTGTAAAGTGTGAGAGAGAGCCGTGTAAAGTGTGTGAGAGAGCAGTGTAAAGTGAGAGACAGAGCAGTGTAAAATGAGAGAGAGAGAGCAGTGTAAAGTGAGAGACAGTGAGTAGTGCAAAGTGTGAGAGAGAGAGCAGTGTAAAGTGTGTGAGAGAGCAGTGCAAAGTGTGAGAGGGAGGACAGTGTAAAGTGTGAGGGAGAGCAGTGTAAAGTGTGAGAGAGAGTAGTGTAAAGTGTGAGAGAGAGGAGTGAAAGTGTGTGTGAGAGCAGTGCAAAGTGTGAGAGAGAGCAGTGTAAAGTGTGAAAAAGAGGGAAGTGTAATGTGTGAGAGAGAACAGTGTAAAGTGTGACAGAGAGAGAGCAGTGTAAAGTCTGAGAGAGAGAGCAGTGTAAAGTGTGTGAGAGAGAGAGCAATGTAAAGTGTGAGAGAGACTGCAGTGTAAAGTGTGAGAGAGAGAGCAGTGTAAAGTGTGTGAGAGGGAGAGCAGTGTAAAGTGTGAGGGAGAGCAGTGTAAAGTCTGAGAGAGAGAGCAGTGTAAAGTGTGTGGGAGAGAGAGCAGTGTAAAGTGTGAGGGAAAGCAGTGTAAAGTGTGTGATAGAGAGCAGTGTAAAGTGTGTGAGAGAGCAGTGTAAAGTATGAGAGAGAGAGCAATGTAAAGTGTGAGAGAGTGCAGTGAAAAGTGTGAAGAGAGAGCACTGTAAAGTGTGAGAGAGAGAGCAGTGTAAAGTGAGAGAGAGTGAGTAGTGCAAAGTGTGAGAGAGAGCAGTGTAAAGTGTGATAGAGAGAGCAGTGTAAACTGTGAGAGAGAGCAGTGTAAAGTGTCAGAGAGAGAGCAGTGAAAGTGTGTGAGAGAGAGCAGTGTAAAGTGTGTGAGAGAGAGCAGTGTAAAGTGTGAGATAGAGAACCGTGTAAAGTGTGAGAGAGAGCAGTGCAAAGTGAGAGAGAGAGCAGTACAAAGTGTGGGAGAAAGAGCAGTATAAAGTGTGAGAGAGAGAGCAGTGAAAGTGTGTGAGAGAGACCAGTGTAAGGTGTGTGAGAGAGAGCAGTGTAAACTGTGAGAGAGAGAACCGTGTAAACTGAGAGAGAGAGAGCAGTGTAAAGTGTGAGCGAGAGCAGTGTAAAGTGTGAGAGAGAGCAGTGTAAAGTTTGAGAAAGAGAGCAGTGTAAAGTGTGAGAGAGAGCAGTGTAAAGTGAGCGAGAGAGAGAGCAGTGTAAAGTGTGAGAGAGAGAGCAGTGTAAAGTGTGAGAGAGAGCGCAGTGTAAAGTGAGAGAGAGAGAGCAGTGCAAAGTGTGAGAGAGAGCAGTGTAAAGTGTGAGAAAGAGGGCAGTGTAATGTATGAGAGAGAGCAGTGTAAAGTGTGACAGAGAGAGCAGTGTAAAGTCTGAGAGAGAGAGCAGTGTAAAGTGTGTGAGAGAGCAGTGTAAAGTGTGTGAGAGAGAGAGCAATTTAAAGTGTGAGAGAGACAGCAGTGTAAATTGTGAGAGAGAGAGCAGTGTAAAGTGTGAGAGAGCAGTGTAAAGTGTGTGAGAGAAAGAAGTGTAAAGTGTGAGAGAGAGAGCTGTGTAAAGTGTGAGAGAGAGAGCCGTGTAAAGTCTGAGAGAGAGAGCAGTGTAAAGTGTGAGCGAGAGAGCAGTGTAAAGTGTGTGAGAGAGCAGTGTAAAGTGTGAGAGAGAGCGCAGTGTAAAGTGAGAGAGAGAGAGAGCAGTGCAAAGTGTGAGAGAGAGCAGTGTAAAGTGTGAGAAAGAGGGCAGTGTAATGTGTGAGAGAGAACAGTGTAAAGTGTGACAGAGAGAGAGCAGTGTAAAGTCTGAGAGAGAGAGCAGTGTAAAGTGTGTGAGAGAGAGAGCAATGTAAAGTGTGAGAGAGACTGCAGTGTAAATTGAGTGAGAGAGAGCAGTGTAAAGTGTGAGAGAGAGAGCAGTGCAAAGTGTGAGAGAGAGCAGTGTAAAGTGTGAGAAAGAGAGCTGTGTAAAGTGTGAGACAGAGCAGTGTAAAGTGTGAGAGAGAGCCGTGTAAAGTGTGTGAGAGAGCAGTGTAAAGTGAGAGACAGAGCAGTGTAAAATGAGAGAGAGAGAGCAGTGTAAAGTGAGAGACAGTGAGTAGTGCAAAGTGTGAGAGAGAGCAGTGTAAAGTGTGAGAGAGAGAGCAGTGTAAAGTGTGTGAGAGAGCAGTGCAAAGTGTGAGAGAGAGGACAGTGTAAAGTGTGAGAGAGAGCAGTGTAAAGTGTGAGAGAGAGTAGTGTAAAGTGTGAGAGAGAGGAGTGAAAGTGTGTGAGAGAGAGCAGTGTAAAGTGTGTGAGAGCAGTTCAAAGTGTGAGAGAGAGCAGTGTAAAGTGTGAAAAAGAGGGAAATGTAATGTGTGAGAGAGAACAGTGTAAAGTGTGACAGAGAGAGAGCAGTGTAAAGTCTGAGAGAGAGAGCAGTGTAAAGTGTGTGAGAGAGAGAGCAATGTAAAGTGTGAGAGAGACTGCAGTGTAAAGTGTGAGAGAGAGAGCAGTGTAAAGTGTGAGAGAGACTTCAGTGTAAAGTCTGAGAGAGAGCAGTGTAAAGTGTGTGAGAGAGAGAGCAGTGTAAAGTGTGAGGGAGAGCAGTGTAAAGTGTGTGATAGAGAGCAGTGTAAAGTGTGTGAGAGAGCAGTGTAAAGTATGAGAGAGAGAGCAATGTAAAGTGTGAGAGAGTGCAGTGAAAAGTGTGAACAGAGAGCAGTGTAAAGTGTGAGAGAGAGAGCAGTGTAAAGTGAGAGAGAGTGAGTAGTGCAAAGTGTGAGAGAGAGCAGTGTAAAGTGTGAGAGAGAGAGCAGTGTAAAGTGTGTGAGAGAGCAGTGTAAAGTGTGATAGAGAGAGCAGTGTAAACTGTGAGAGAGAGCAGTGTAAAGTGTCAGAGAGAGAGCAGTGAAAGTGTGTGAGAGAGAGCAGTGTAAAGTGTGTGAGAGAGAGCAGTGTAAAGTGTGAGATAGAGAACCGTGTAAAGTGTGAGAGAGAGCAGTGTAAAGTGAGAGAGAGAGCAGTACAAAGTGTGGGAGAAAGAGCAGTATAAAGTGTGAGAGAGAGAGCAGTGAAAGTGTGTGAGAGAGAGCAGTGTAAGGTGTGTGAGAGAGAGCAGTGTAAACTGTGAGAGAGAGAACCGTGTAAAGTGAGAGAGAGAGAGCAGTGTAAAGTGTGAGCGAGAGCAGTGTAAAGTGTGAGAGAGAGCAGTGTAAAGTTTGAGAAAGAGAGCAGTGTAAAGTGTGAGAGAGAGCAGTGTAAAGTGAGCGAGAGAGAGAGAGCAGTGTAAAGTGTGAGAGAGAGAGAGCAGTGTAAAGTGTGAGAGAGAGCGCAGTGTAAAGTGAGAGAGAGAGAGCAGTGCAAAGTGTGAGAGAGAGCAGTGTAAAGTGTGAGAAAGAGGGCAGTGTAATGTATGAGAGAGAACAGTGTAAAGTGTGAGAGAGAGAGCAGTGTAAAGTCTGAGAGAGAGAGCAGTGTAAAGTGTGTGAGAGAGCAGTGTAAAGTGTGTGAGAGAAAGAAGTGTAAAGTGTGAGAGAGAGAGCTGTGTAAAGTGTGAGAGAGAGAGCCGTGTAAAGTCTGAGAGAGAGCAGTGTAAAGTGTGAGCGAGAGAGCAGTGTAAAGTGTGTCAGAGAGCAGTGTAAAGTGTGAGAGAGAGCGCAGTGTAAAGTGAGAGAGAGAGAGAGCAGTGCAAAGTGTGAAAGGGAGCAGTGTAAAGTGTGAGAAAGAGAGCAGTGTAATGTGTGAGAGAGAACAGTGTAAAGTGTGACAGAGAGAGAGCAGTGTAATGTCTGAGAGAGAGAGCAGTGTAAAGTGTGTGAGAGAGAGAGCAATGTAAAGTGTGAGAGAGACTGCAGTGTAAATTGTGAGAGAGAGAGCAGTGTAAAGTGTGAGAGAGAGCAGTGTAAAGTGTGAAAGAGAGCAGTGTAAAGTGTGTGATAGAGAGCAGTGTAAAGTGTGTGAGAGAGTAGTGTAAAGTATGAGAGAGAGAGCAATGTAAAGTGTGAGAGAGTGCAGTGAAAAGTGTGAAGAGAGAGCAGTGTAAAGTGTGTGAGAGAGAGCAGTGTAAACTGAGAGACAGAGCAGTGTAAAGTGTGTGAGAGAGAGCAGTGTAAAGTGTGAGAGAGAGAGCAGTGTAAAGTGTGAGAGAGAGCAGTGTAAATTGTGAGAGAGAGGAGTGTAAAGTGTGAGAGAGAGCAGTGTAAAGTGTGAGATAGAGCAGTGTAAAGTGTGAGAGAGAGCTGTGTAAAGTGTGAGAGAGAGCAGTGCAAAGTGTGAGAGAGAGAACAGTGTAAAGTGTGAGAGAGAGCAGTGTAAAGTGTGAGAGAGAGGAGTGAAAGTGTGTGAGAGAGAGCAGTGTAAAGTGTGTGAGAGCAGTGCAAAGTGTGAGAGAGAGCAGTGTAAAGTGTGAGAGAGAGCAGTGTAAAGTGTGAGAGAGAGTAGTGTAAAGTGTGAGAGAGAGGAGTGAAAGTGTGTGAGAGAGAGCAGTGTAAAGTGTGTGAGAGCAGTTCAAAGTGTGAGAGAGAGCAGTGTAAAGTGTGAAAAAGAGGGAAGTGTAATGTGTGAGAGAGAACAGTGTAAAGTGTGACAGAGAGAGAGCAGTGTAAAGTCTGAGAGAGAGAGCAGTGTAAAGTGTGTGAGAGAGAGAGCAGTGTAAAGTGTGAGGGAGAGCAGTGTAAAGTGTGTGATAGAGAGCAGTGTAAAGTGTGTGAGAGAGCAGTGTAAAGTATGAGAGAGAGAGCAATGTAAAGTGTGAGAGAGTGCAGTGAAAAGTGTGAACAGAGAGCAGTGTAAAGTGTGAGAGAGAGAGCAGTGTAAAGTGAGAGAGAGTGAGTAGTGCAAAGTGTGAGAGAGAGCAGTGTAAAGTGTGAGAGAGAGAGCAGTGTAAAGTGTGTGAGAGAGCAGTGTAAAGTGTGATAGAGAGAGCAGTGTAAACTGTGAGAGAGAGCAGTGTAAAGTGTCAGAGAGAGAGCAGTGAAAGTGTGTGAGAGAGAGCAGTGTAAAGTGTGTGAGAGAGAGCAGTGTAAAGTGTGAGATAGAGAACCGTGTAAAGTGTGAGAGAGAGCAGTGTAAAGTGAGAGAGAGAGCAGTACAAAGTGTGGGAGAAAGAGCAGTATAAAGTGTGAGAGAGAGAGCAGTGAAAGTGTGTGAGAGAGAGCAGTGTAAGGTGTGTGAGAGAGAGCAGTGTAAACTGTGAGAGAGAGAACCGTGTAAAGTGAGAGAGAGAGAGCAGTGTAAAGTGTGAGCGAGAGCAGTGTAAAGTGTGAGAGAGAGCAGTGTAAAGTTTGAGAAAGAGAGCAGTGTAAAGTGTGAGAGAGAGCAGTGTAAAGTGAGCGAGAGAGAGAGAGCAGTGTAAAGTGTGAGAGAGAGAGAGCAGTGTAAAGTGTGAGAGAGAGCGCAGTGTAAAGTGAGAGAGAGAGCAGTGCAAAGTGTGAGAGAGAGCAGTGTAAAGTGTGAGAAAGAGGGCAGTGTAATGTATGAGAGAGAACAGTGTAAAGTGTGAGAGAGAGAGCAGTGTAAAGTCTGAGAGAGAGAGCAGTGTAAAGTGTGTGAGAGAGCAGTGTAAAGTGTGTGAGAGAAAGAAGTGTAAAGTGTGAGAGAGAGAGCTGTGTAAAGTGTGAGAGAGAGAGCCGTGTAAAGTCTGAGAGAGAGCAGTGTAAAGTGTGAGCGAGAGAGCAGTGTAAAGTGTGTCAGAGAGCAGTGTAAAGTGTGAGAGAGAGCGCAGTGTAAAGTGAGAGAGAGAGAGAGCAGTGCAAAGTGTGAAAGGGAGCAGTGTAAAGTGTGAGAAAGAGAGCAGTGTAATGTGTGAGAGAGAACAGTGTAAAGTGTGACAGAGAGAGAGCAGTGTAATGTCTGAGAGAGAGAGCAGTGTAAAGTGTGTGAGAGAGAGAGCAATGTAAAGTGTGAGAGAGACTGCAGTGTAAATTGTGAGAGAGAGAGCAGTGTAAAGTGTGAGAGAGAGCAGTGTAAAGTGTGAAAGAGAGCAGTGTAAAGTGTGTGATAGAGAGCAGTGTAAAGTGTGTGAGAGAGTAGTGTAAAGTATGAGAGAGAGAGCAATGTAAAGTGTGAGAGAGTGCAGTGAAAAGTGTGAAGAGAGAGCAGTGTAAAGTGTGTGAGAGAGCAGTGTAAAGTATGAGAGAGAGAGCAATGTAAAGTGTGAGAGAGTGCAGTGAAAAGTGTGAACAGAGAGCAGTGTAAAGTGTGAGAGAGAGAGCAGTGTAAAGTGAGAGAGAGTGAGTAGTGCAAAGTGTGAGAGAGAGCAGTGTAAAGTGTGAGAGAGAGAGCAGTGTAAAGTGTGTGAGAGAGCAGTGTAAAGTGTGATAGAGAGAGCAGTGTAAACTGTGAGAGAGAGCAGTGTAAAGTGTCAGAGAGAGAGCAGTGAAAGTGTGTGAGAGAGAGCAGTGTAAAGTGTGTGAGAGAGAGCAGTGTAAAGTGTGAGATAGAGAACCGTGTAAAGTGTGAGAGAGAGCAGTGTAAAGTGAGAGAGAGAGCAGTACAAAGTGTGGGAGAAAGAGCAGTATAAAGTGTGAGAGAGAGAGCAGTGAAAGTGTGTGAGAGAGAGCAGTGTAAGGTGTGTGAGAGAGAGCAGTGTAAACTGTGAGAGAGAGAACCGTGTAAAGTGAGAGAGAGAGAGCAGTGTAAAGTGTGAGCGAGAGCAGTGTAAAGTGTGAGAGAGAGCAGTGTAAAGTTTGAGAAAGAGAGCAGTGTAAAGTGTGAGAGAGAGCAGTGTAAAGTGAGCGAGAGAGAGAGAGCAGTGTAAAGTGTGAGAGAGAGAGAGCAGTGTAAAGTGTGAGAGAGAGCGCAGTGTAAAGTGAGAGAGAGAGAGCAGTGCAAAGTGTGAGAGAGAGCAGTGTAAAGTGTGACAAAGAGGGCAGTGTAATGTATGAGAGAGAACAGTGTAAAGTGTGAGAGAGAGAGCAGTGTAAAGTCTGAGAGAGAGAGCAGTGTAAAGTGTGTGAGAGAGCAGTGTAAAGTGTGTGAGAGAAAGAAGTGTAAAGTGTGAGAGAGAGAGCTGTGTAAAGTGTGAGAGAGAGAGCCGTGTAAAGTCTGAGAGAGAGCAGTGTAAAGTGTGAGCGAGAGAGCAGTGTAAAGTGTGTCAGAGAGCAGTGTAAAGTGTGAGAGAGAGCGCAGTGTAAAGTGAGAGAGAGAGAGAGCAGTGCAAAGTGTGAAAGGGAGCAGTGTAAAGTGTGAGAAAGAGAGCAGTGTAATGTGTGAGAGAGAACAGTGTAAAGTGTGACAGAGAGAGAGCAGTGTAATGTCTGAGAGAGAGAGCAGTGTAAAGTGTGTGAGAGAGAGAGCAATGTAAAGTGTGAGAGAGACTGCAGTGTAAATTGTGAGAGAGAGAGCAGTGTAAAGTGTGAGAGAGAGCAGTGTAAAGTGTGAAAGAGAGCAGTGTAAAGTGTGTGATAGAGAGCAGTGTAAAGTGTGTGAGAGAGTAGTGTAAAGTATGAGAGAGAGAGCAATGTAAAGTGTGAGAGAGTGCAGTGAAAAGTGTGAAGAGAGAGCAGTGTAAAGTGTGTGAGAGAGAGCAGTGTAAAGTGAGAGACAGAGCAGTGTAAAGTGTGTGAGAGAGAGCAGTGTAAAGTGTGAGAGAGAGAGCAGTGTAAAGTGTGAGAGAGAGCAGTGTAAATTGTGAGAGAGAGGAGTGTAAAGTGTGAGAGAGAGCAGTGTAAAGTGTGAGATAGAGCAGTGTAAAGTGTGAGAGAGAGCTGTGTAAAGTGTGAGAGAGAGCAGTGCAAAGTGTGAGAGAGAGAACAGTGTAAAGTGTGAGAGAGAGCAGTGTAAAGTGTGAGAGAGAGGAGTGAAAGTGTGTGAGAGAGAGCAGTGTAAAGTGTGTGAGAGCAGTGCAAAGTGTGAGAGAGAGCAGTGTAAAGTGTGAAAAAGAGTGCAGTGTAATGTGTGAGAGAGAACAGTGTAAAGTGTGACAGAGAGAGCAATGTAAAGTGTGAGAGAGACTGCAGTGTAAATTGTGAGAGAGAGAGCTGTGTAAAGTGTGAGAGAGAGCAGTGTAAAGTGTGTGAAAGAAAGAAGTGTAAAGTGTGAGAGAGAGAGCAGTGTAAAGTGTGAGAGAGAGAGCAGTGTAAAGTCTGAGAGAGAGCAGTGTAAACTGTGAGAGAGAGAGCAGTGTAAAGTGTGAGAGAGAGCAGTGTAAAGTGTGTGAGAGAAAGAATTGTAAAGTGTGAGAGAGAGAGCAGTGTAAAGTGTGTGAGAGAAAGAACTTTAAAGTGTGAGAGAGAGAGCAGTGTAAAGTCTGAGAGAGACTGCAGTGTAAAATGTGAGAGAGAGAGCAGTGTAAAGTGTGAGAGAGAGAGAGCAGTGTAAAGTCTGAGAGAGAGAGCAGTGTAAAGTGTGTGAGAGAGATAGCAGTGTAAAGTGTGAGACAGAGCAGTGTAGTGTGTGATAGAGAGCAGTGTAAAGTGTGTGAGAGAGCAGTGTAAAGTATGAGAGAGAGAGCAATGTAAAGTGAGAGAGAGTGAGTAGTGCAAAGTGTGAGAGAGAGCAGTGTAAAGTGTGAGAGAGAGAGCAGTGTAAAGTGTGTGAGAGAGCAGTGTAAAGTGTGATAGAGAGAGCAGTGTAAACTGTGAGAGAGAGCAGTGTAAAGTGTCAGAGAGAGAGCAGTGAAAGTGTGTGAGAGAGAGCAGTGTAAAGTGTGTGAGAGAGAGCAGTGTAAAGTGTGAGATAGAGAACCGTGTAAAGTGTGAGAGAGAGCAGTGTAAAGTGAGAGAGAGAGCAGTACAAAGTGTGGGAGAAAGAGCAGTATAAAGTGTGAGAGAGAGAGCAGTGAAAGTGTGTGAGAGAGAGCAGTGTAAGGTGTGTGAGAGAGAGCAGTGTAAACTGTGAGAGAGAGAACCGTGTAAAGTGAGAGAGAGAGAGCAGTGTAAAGTGTGAGCGAGAGCAGTGTAAAGTGTGAGAGAGAGCAGTGTAAAGTTTGAGAAAGAGAGCAGTGTAAAGTGTGAGAGAGAGCAGTGTAAAGTGAGCGAGAGAGAGAGAGCAGTGTAAAGTGTGAGAGAGAGAGAGCAGTGTAAAGTGTGAGAGAGAGCGCAGTGTAAAGTGAGAGAGAGAGAGCAGTGCAAAGTGTGAGAGAGAGCAGTGTAAAGTGTGACAAAGAGGGCAGTGTAATGTATGAGAGAGAACAGTGTAAAGTGTGAGAGAGAGAGCAGTGTAAAGTCTGAGAGAGAGAGCAGTGTAAAGTGTGTGAGAGAGCAGTGTAAAGTGTGTGAGAGAAAGAAGTGTAAAGTGTGAGAGAGAGAGCTGTGTAAAGTGTGAGAGAGAGAGCCGTGTAAAGTCTGAGAGAGAGCAGTGTAAAGTGTGAGCGAGAGAGCAGTGTAAAGTGTGTCAGAGAGCAGTGTAAAGTGTGAGAGAGAGCGCAGTGTAAAGTGAGAGAGAGAGAGAGCAGTGCAAAGTGTGAAAGGGAGCAGTGTAAAGTGTGAGAAAGAGAGCAGTGTAATGTGTGAGAGAGAACAGTGTAAAGTGTGACAGAGAGAGAGCAGTGTAATGTCTGAGAGAGAGAGCAGTGTAAAGTGTGTGAGAGAGAGAGCAATGTAAAGTGTGAGAGAGACTGCAGTGTAAATTGTGAGAGAGAGAGCAGTGTAAAGTGTGAGAGAGAGCAGTGTAAAGTGTGAAAGAGAGCAGTGTAAAGTGTGTGATAGAGAGCAGTGTAAAGTGTGTGAGAGAGTAGTGTAAAGTATGAGAGAGAGAGCAATGTAAAGTGTGAGAGAGTGCAGTGAAAAGTGTGAAGAGAGAGCAGTGTAAAGTGTGTGAGAGAGAGCAGTGTAAAGTGAGAGACAGAGCAGTGTAAAGTGTGTGAGAGAGAGCAGTGTAAAGTGTGAGAGAGAGAGCAGTGTAAAGTGTGAGAGAGAGCAGTGTAAATTGTGAGAGAGAGGAGTGTAAAGTGTGAGAGAGAGCAGTGTAAAGTGTGAGATAGAGCAGTGTAAAGTGTGAGAGAGAGCTGTGTAAAGTGTGAGAGAGAGCAGTGCAAAGTGTGAGAGAGAGAACAGTGTAAAGTGTGAGAGAGAGCAGTGTAAAGTGTGAGAGAGAGGAGTGAAAGTGTGTGAGAGAGAGCAGTGTAAAGTGTGTGAGAGCAGTGCAAAGTGTGAGAGAGAGCAGTGTAAAGTGTGAAAAAGAGTGCAGTGTAATGTGTGAGAGAGAACAGTGTAAAGTGTGACAGAGAGAGCAATGTAAAGTGTGAGAGAGACTGCAGTGTAAATTGTGAGAGAGAGAGCTGTGTAAAGTGTGAGAGAGAGCAGTGTAAAGTGTGTGAAAGAAAGAAGTGTAAAGTGTGAGAGAGAGAGCAGTGTAAAGTGTGAGAGAGAGAGCAGTGTAAAGTCTGAGAGAGAGCAGTGTAAACTGTGAGAGAGAGAGCAGTGTAAAGTGTGAGAGAGAGCAGTGTAAAGTGTGTGAGAGAAAGAATTGTAAAGTGTGAGAGAGAGAGCAGTGTAAAGTGTGTGAGAGAAAGAACTTTAAAGTGTGAGAGAGAGAGCAGTGTAAAGTCTGAGAGAGACTGCAGTGTAAAATGTGAGAGAGAGAGCAGTGTAAAGTGTGAGAGAGAGAGAGCAGTGTAAAGTCTGAGAGAGAGAGCAGTGTAAAGTGTGTGAGAGAGATAGCAGTGTAAAGTGTGAGACAGAGCAGTGTAGTGTGTGATAGAGAGCAGTGTAAAGTGTGTGAGAGAGCAGTGTAAAGTATGAGAGAGAGAGCAATGTAAAGTGTGAGAGAGTGCAGTGAAAAGTGTGAAGATAGAGCAGTGTAAAGTGTGAGAGAGAGAGCAGTGTAAAGTGTGTGAGAGAGCAGTGTAAAGTATGAGAGAGAGAGCAATGTAAAGTGTGAGAGAGTGCAGTGAAAAGTGTGAAGAGATAGCAGTGTAAAGTGTGAGAGAGAGAGCAGTGTAAACTGTGAGAGAGAGCAGTGTAAAGTGTCAGAGAGAGAGAGCAGTGAAAGTGTGTGAGAGAGAGCAGTGTACAGTGTGTGAGAGAGAGCAGTGTAAAGTGTGAGATTGAGAACCGTGTAAAGTGAGAGAGAGAGCAGTGTAAAGGGAGAGAGCAGTACAAAGTGTGGGAGAAAGAGCAGTATAAAGTGTGAGAGAGAGAGCAGTGAAAGTGTGTGAGAGAGAGCAGTGTAAGGTGTGTGAGAGCAGTGTAAACTGTGAGAGAGAGAACCGTGTAAAGTGAGAGAGAGAGCAGTGTAAAGTGTGAGAGAGAGCAGTGTTAAGTTTGAGAAAGAGAGCAGTGTAAAGTGTGAGAGAGAGCAGTGTAAAGTTTGAGAAAGGGAGCAGTGGAAAGTGTGAGAAAGAGCAGTGTAAAGTATGCGAGAGAGAGCGCAGTGTAAAGTGTGAGAGAGAGAACAGTGTAAAGTGTGACAGAGAGAGCAGTGTAAAGTCTGAGAGAGAGAGAGCAGTGTAAAGTGTGTGAGAGAGAGAGCAATGTAAAGTGTGAGAGAGTCTGCAGTGTAAATTGTGAGAGAGAGAGCAGTGTAAAGTGTGAGAGAAAGCAGTGTAAAGTGTGTGAGAGAAAGAAGTGTAAAGTGTGAGAGAGAGAGCAGTGTAAAGTGTGAGAGAGAGAGCCGTGTAAAGTATGAGAGAGAGGGAGCAGTGTAAAGTGTGAGCGAGAGAGCAGTGTAAAGTGTGTGAGAGAGCAGTGTAAAGTGTGAGAGAGAGTGCAGTGTAAAGTGAGAGAGAGAGAGCAGTGCAAAGTGTGAGAGAGAGCAGTGTAAAGTGTGAGAAAGAGGGTAGTGTAATGTGTGTGAGAGAACAGTGTAAAGTGTGACAGAGAGAGAGCAGTGTAAAGTCTGAGAGAGAGAGCAGTGTAAAGTGTGTGAGAGAGAGCAATGTAAAGTGTGAGAGAGACTGCAGTGTAAATTGTGAGAGAGAGAGCAGTGTAAAGTGTGAGAGAGAGCAGTGTAAAGTGTGTGAGAGAAAGAAGTGTAAAGTGTGAGAGAGAGCAGTGTAAAGTGTGAGAGAGAGAGCAGTGTTAAGTCTGAGAGAGAGAGCAGTGTAATGTGTGTGAGAGAGAGAGCAATGTAAAGTGTGAGAGAGACTGCAGTGTAAATTGTGAGAGAGAGAGCAGTGTAAAGTGTGAAAGAGAGCAGTGTAAAGTGTGTGATAGAGAGTAGTGTAAAGTGTGTGAGAGAGCAGTGTAAAGTATGAGAGAGAGAGCAATGTAAATTGTGAGAGTGTGCAGTGAATAGTGTGAAGAGAGAACAGTGTAAAGTGTGTGAGAGAGAGCAGTGTAAAGTGAGAGACATAGCAGTGTGAAGTATGAGAGAGAGAGCAGTGTAAAGTGAGTGAGAGAGCAGTGTAAAGTGTGAGAGAGAGAGCAGTGTAAAGTGTGAGATAGAGAACCGTGTAAAGTGTGAGAGAGAGCAGTGTAAAGTGTGAGAGAGAGCAGTACAAAGTGTGGGAGAAAGAGCAGTATAAAGTGTGAGAGAGAGAGCAGTGAAAGTGTGTGAGAGAGAGCAGTGTAAGGTGTGTGAGAGAGAGCAGTGTAAACTGTGAGAGAGAGAACCGTATAAAGTGTGAGAGAGAGCAGTGTAAAGTGTGAGCGAGAGCAGTGTAAAGTTTGAGAAAGAGAGCAGTGGAAAGTGTGAGAGAGAGCAGTGTAAAGTGTGAGCGAGAGCAGTGTAAAGTGTGAGAGAGAGCAGTGTAAAGTTTGAGAAAGAGAGTAGTGGAAAGTGTGAGAGAGAGCAGTGTAAAGTGAGCGAGAGAGAGAGCAGTGTAAAGTGTGAGAGAGAGAGCAGTGTAAAGTGTGAGGGAGAGAGCAATGTAAAGTGTGAGAGAGAGAGCTGTGTAAACTGTGAGAGAGAGCTGTGTAAAGTGTGAGAGAGATCAGTGTAAAGTGTGAGAGAGAGAGAGCAGTGTAAAGTGAGAGAGAGAGCAGTGCAAAGTGTGAGAGAGAGCAGTGTAAAGTGTGAGAAAGAGGGCAGTGTAATGTGTGAGAGAGAACAGTGTAAAGTGTGACAGAGAGAGAGCAGTGTAAAGTCTGAGAGAGAGAGCAGTGTAAAGTGTGTGAGAGAGAGAGAAGGGTAAAGTGTGAGAGAGAACAGTCTAAAGTGTGTGAGAGAAAGAAGTGTAAAGTGTGAGAGAGAGAGCAGTGTAAAGTGTGAGAGAGAGAGCAGTGTAAAGTGTGTGATAGAGAGCAGTGTAAAGTGTGTGAGAGAGTAACGTAAAGTGTGAGACAGAGAGCAGTGTAAAGTGTGAGAGAGAGCAGTGTAAAGTGTGAGAGAGAGCAGTGGAAAGTGTGAGAGAGAGCAGTGTAAAGTGTGAGAGAGAGAGAGCAGTGTAAAGTGTGAGAGAGAGAGAGCAGTGTAAAGTGTGAGAGAGACTGCAGTGTAAATTGTGAGAGAGAGAGCATTGTAAAGTGTGAGAGAGAGCAGTCTAAACTGTGTGAGAGAAAGAAGTGTAAAGTGTGAGAGAGAGCAGTGTAAAGTGTGAGAGAGAGAGCAGTGTTAAGTCTGAGAGAGAGAGCAGTGTAAAGTGTGTGAGAGAGAGAGCAATGTGAAGTGTGAGAGAGACTGCAGTGTAAATTGTGAGAGAGAGAGCAGTGTAAAGTGTGAAAGAGAGCAGTGTAAAGTGTGTGATAGAGAGCAGTGTAAAGTGAGTGAGAGAGCAGTGTAAAATATGAGAGAGAGAGCAATGTAAAGTGTGAGAGTGTGCAGTGAAAAGTGTGAAGAGAGAGCAGTGTAAAGTGGGTGAGAGAGAGCAGTGTAAAGTGAGAGACAGAGCAGTGTGAAGTGTGAGTGAGAGAGCAGTGTAAAGTGAGTGAGAGAGCAGTGTAAAGTGTGAGAGAGAGAGCAGTGTAAAGTGTGAGAGAGAGAGCAGTGTAAAGTGTGTGAGAGAGAGCAGTGTAAACTGTGTGATAGAGAGCAGTGTAAAGTGTGTGAGAGAGTAATGTAAAGTGTGAGAGAGAGAGCAGTGTAAAGTGTGAGAGAGAGCAGTGTAAAGTGTGAGAGAGAGCAGTGGAAAGTGTGAGAGAGAGCAGTGTAAAGTGTGAGAGAGAGAGAGCAGTGTAAAGTGTGAGAGAGAGAGAGCAGTGTAAAGTGTGAGAGAGACTGCAGTGGAAATTGTGAGAGAGAGTGCAGTGTAAAGTGTGAGAGAGAGCAGTGTAAAGTGTGCGAGAGAAAGAAGTGTAAAGTGTGAGAGAGAGCAGTGTAAAGTGTGAGAGAGAGAGCAGTGTTAAGTCTGAGAGAGAGAGCAGTGTAAAGTGTGTGAGAGAGAGAGCAATGTAAAGTGTGAGAGAGACTGCAGTGTAAATTGTGAGAGAGAGAGCAGTGTAAATTGTGAAAGAGAGCAGTGTAAAGTGTGTGATAGAGAGCAGTGTAAAGTGTGTGAGAGAGCAGTGTAAAGTATGAGAGAGAGAGCAATGTAAAGTGTGAGAGTGTGCAGTGAAAAGTGTGAAGAGAGAGCAGTGTAAAGTGTGTGAGAGAGAGCAGTGTAAAGTGAGAGACAGAGCAGTGTGAAGTGTGAGAGAGAGAGCAGTGTAAAGTGAGTGAGAGAGCAGTGTAAAGTGTGAGAGAGAGAGCAGTGTAAAGTGTGAGATAGAGAACCGTGTAAAGTGTGAGAGAGATCAGTGTAAAGTGTGAGAGAGAGCAGTACAAAGTGTGGGAGAAAGAGCAGTATAAAGTGTGAGAGAGAGAGCAGTGAAAGTGTGTGAGAGAGAGCAGTGTAAGGTGTGTGAGAGAGAGCAGTGTAAACTGTGAGAGAGAGAACCGTGTAAAGTGTGAGAGAGAGAGCAGTGTAAAGTGTGAGCGAGAGCAGTGTAAAGTGTGAGAGAGAGCAGTGTAAAGTTTGAGAGAGAGAGAGCAGTGTAAAGTGAGAGAGAGAGCAGTGCAAAGTGTGAGAGAGAGCAGTGTAAAGTGTGAGAAAGAGGGCAGTGTAATGTGTGAGAGAGAACAGTGTAAATTGTGACAGAGAGAGAGCAGTGTAAAGTCTGAGAGAGAGAGCAGTGTAAAGTGTGTGAGAGAGAGAGCAGGGTAAAGTTTGAGAGAGAACAGTCTAAAGTGTGTGAGAGAAAGAAGTGTAAAGTGTGAGAGCGAGAGCAGTGTAAAGTGTGAGAGAGAGAGCAGTGTAAAGTGTGTGATAGAGAGCAGTGTAAAGCGTGTGAGAGAGTAATGTAAATTGTGAGAGAGAGAGCAGTGTAAAGTGTGAGAGAGAGCAGTGTAAAGTGTGAGAGAGAGCAGTGGAAAGTGTGAGAGAGAGCAGTGTAAAGTGTGAGAGAGAGAGCAGTGTAATGTGTGAGAGAGAGAGAGCAGTGTAAAGTGTGAGAGAGACTGCAGTGGAAATTGTGAGAGAGAGAGCAGTGTAAAGTGTGAGAGAGAGCAGTGTAAAGTGTGTGAGAGAAAGAAGTGTAAAGTGTGAGAGAGAGCAGTGTAAAGTGTGAGAGAGAGAGCAGTGTTAAGTCTGAGAGAGAGAGCAGTGTAAAGTGTGTGAGAGAGAGAGCAATGTAAAGTGTGAGAGAGACTGCAGTGTAAATTGTGAGAGAGAGAGCAGTGTAAATTGTGAAAGAGAGCAGTGTAAAGTGTGTGATAGAGAGCAGTGTAAAGTGTGTGACAGAGCAGTGTAAAGTATGAGAGAGAGAGCAATGTAAAGTGTGAGAGTGTGCAGTGAAAAGTGTGAAGAGAGAGCAGTGTAAAGTGTGTGAGAGAGAGCAGTGTAAAGTGAGAGACAGAGCAGTGTGAAGTGTGAGAGAGAGAGCAGTGTAAAGTGAGTGAGAGAGCAGTGTAAAGTGTGAGAGAGAGAGCAGTGCAAAGTGTGAGAGAGAGCAGTACAAAGTGTGGGAGAAAGAGCAGTATAAAGTGTGAGAGAGAGAGCAGTGAAAGTGTGTGAGAGAGAGCAGTGTAAGGTGTGTGAGAGAGAGCAGTGTAAACTGTGAGAGAGAGAACCGTGTAAAGTGTGAGAGAGAGAGCAGTGTAAAGTGTGAGCGAGAGCAGTGTAAAGTGTGAGAGAGAGCAGTGTAAAGTTTGAGAGAGAGAGAGCAGTGTAAAGTGAGAGAGAGAGCAGTGCAAAGTGTGAGAGAGAGCAGTGTAAAATGTGAGAAAGAGGGCAGAGTAATGTGTGAGAGAGAACAGTGTAAATTGTGACAGAGAGAGAGCAGTGTAAAGTGTGAGAGCGAGAGCAGTGTAAAGTGTGAGAGAGAGAGCGGTGTAAACTGTGAGATAGAGAGCAGTGTAAAGTGTGTGAGAGAGTAATGTAAAGTGTGAGAGAGAGAGCAGTGTAAAGTGTGAGAGAGAGCAGTGTAAAGTGTGAGCGAGAGCAGTGTAAAGTGTGAGAGAGAGCAGTGTAAAGTTTGAGAAAGGGAGCAGTGGAAAGTGTGAGAGAGAGCAGTGCAAAGTGAGCGAGAGAGAGAGCAGTGCAAAGTGTGAGAGAGAGCAGTGTAAAGTGTGAGAAAGAGGGTAGTGTAATGTGTGAGAGAGAACAGTGTAAAGTGTGACAGAGAGAGAGCAGTGTAAAGTCTGAGAGAGAGAGCAGTGTAAAGTGTGTGAGATACAGAGCAATGTAAAGTGTGAGAGAGACAGCAGTGTAAATTGTGAGAGAGAGAGCAGTGTAAAGTGTGAGAGAGAGCAGTGTAAAGTGTGTGAGAGAAAGAAGTGTAAAGTGTGAGAGAGAGCAGTGTAAAGTGTGAGAGAGAGAGCAGTGTTAAGTCTGAGAGAGAGAGCAGTGTAAAGTGCGTGAGAGAGAGAGCAATGTAAAGTGTGAGAGAGAGCAGTGTAAATTGTGATAGAGAGAGCAGTGTAAAGTGTGAGAGAGAGCAGTGTAAAGTGTGTGAGAGAAAGAAGTGTAAAGTGTGAGACAGAGCAGTGTAAAGTGTGAGAGAGAGAGCAGTGTTAAGTCTGAGAGAGAGAGCAGTGTAAAGTGTGTGAGAGAGAGAGCAATGTAAAGTGTGAGAGAGACTGCAGTGTAAATTGTGAGAGAGAGAGCAGTGTAAAGTGTGAAAGAGAGCAGTGTAAAGTGTGTGATAGAGAGCAGTGTAAAGTGTGTGAGAGAGCAGTGTAAAGTATGAGAGAGAGAGCAATGTAAAGTGTGAGAGAGTGCAGTGTAAAATATGAGCGAGAGCAGTGTAAAGTTTGAGAAAGAGAGCAGTGGAAAGTGTGAGAGAGAGCAGTGTAAAGTGTGAGCGAGAGCAGTGTAAAGTGTGAGAGAGTGCAGTGTAAAGTTTGAGAAAGAGAGCAGTGGAAAGTGTGAGAGAGAGCAGTGTAAAGTGAGCGAGAGAGAGAGCAGTGTAAAGTGTGAGAGAGAGAGCAGTGTAAAGTGTGAGAGAAAGAGCAATGTAAAGTGTGAGAGAGAGAGCAGTGTAAACTGTGAGAGAGAGCTGTGTAAAGTGTCAGAAAGAGCAGTGTAAAGTGTGAGAGAGAGAGAGCAGTGTAAAGTGAGAGAGAGAGCAGTGCAAAGTGTGAGAGAGAGCAGTGTAAAGTGTGAGAAAGAGGGCAGTGTAATGTGTGAGAGAGAACAGTGTAAATTGTGACAGAGAGAGAGCAGTGTAAAGTCTGAGAGAGAGAGCAGTGTAAAGTGTGTGAGAGAGAGAGCAGGGTAAAGTTTGAGAGAGAACAGTCTAAAGTGTGTGAGAGAAAGAAGTGTAAAGTGTGAGAGTGAGAGCAGTGTAAAGTGTGAGAGAGAGAGCAGTGTAAAGTGTGTGATAGAGAGCAGTGTAAAGTGTGTGAGAGAGTAATGTAAAATGTGAGAGAGAGAGCAGTGTAAAGTGTGATAGAGAGCAGTGTAAAGTGTGAGAGAGAGCAGTGGAAAGTGTGAGAGAGAGCAGTGTAAAGTGTGAGAGAGAGAGCAGTGTAAAGTGTGAGAGAGAGAGAGCAGTGTAAAGTGTGAGAGAGACTGCAGTGGAAATTGTGAGAGAGAGAGCAGTGTAAAGTGTGAGAGAGAGCAGTGTAAAGTGTGTGAGAGAAAGAAGTGTAAAGTGTGAGAGAGAGCAGTGTAAAGTGTGAGAGAGAGAGCAGTGTTAAGTCTGAGAGAGAGAGCAGTGTAAAGTGTGTGAGAGAGAGAGCAATCTAAAGTGTGAGAGAGACTGCAGTGTAAATTGTGAGAGAGAGAGCAGTGTAAATTGTGAAAGAGAGCAGTGTAAAGTGTGTGATAGAGAGCAGTGTAAAGTGTGTGAGAGAGCAGTGTAAAGTATGAGAGAGAGAGCAATGGAAAGTGTGAGAGTGTGCAGTGAAAAGTGTGAAGAGAGAGCAGTGTAAAGTGTGTGAGAGAGAGCAGTGTAAAGTGAGAGACAGAGCAGTGTGAAGTGTGAGAGAGAGAGCAGTGTAAAGTGAGTGAGAGAGCAGTGTAAAGTGTGAGAGAGAGAGCAGTGTAAAGTGTGAGATAGAGAACCGTGTAAAGTGTGAGAGAGAGCAGTGTAAAGTGTGAGAGAGAGCAGTACAAAGTGTGGGAGAAAGAGCAGTATAAAGTGTGAGAGAGAGAGCAGTGAAAGTGTGTGAGAGAGAGAAGTGTAAGGTGTGTGAGAGAGAGCAGTGTAAACTGTGAGAGAGAGAACCGTGTAAAGTGTGAGAGAGAGCAGTGTAAAGTGTGAGAGAGAGCAGTGGAAAGTGTGAGAGAGAGCAGTGTAAAGTGTGAGAGAGAGAGCAGTGTAAAGTGTGAGAGAGAGAGAGCAGTGTAAAGTGTGAGAGAGACTGCAGTGGAAATTGTGAGAGAGAGAGCAGTGTAAAGTGTGAGAGAGAGCAGTGTAAAGTGTGTGAGAGAAAGAAGTGTAAAGTGTGAGAGAGAGCAGTGTAAAGTGTGAGAGAGAGAGCAGTGTTAAGTCTGAGAGAGAGAGCAGTGTAAAGTGTGTGAGGGAGAGAGCAATGTAAAGTGTGAGAGAGACTGCAGTGTAAATTGTGAGAGAGAGAGCAGTGTAAATTGTGAAAGAGAGCAGTGTAAAGTGTGTGATAGAGAGCAGTGTAAAGTGTGTGAGAGAGCAGTGTAAAGTATGAGAGAGAGAGCAATGTAAAGTGTGAGAGTGTGCAGTGAAAAGTGTGAAGAGAGAGTAGTGTAAAGTGTGTGAGAGAGAGCTGTGTAAAGTGAGAGACAGAGCAGTGTGAAGTGTGAGAGAGAGAGCAGTGTAAAGTGAGTGAGAGAGCAGTGTAAAGTGTGAGAGAGAGAGCAGTGTAAAGTGTGAGATAGAGAACCGTGTAAAGTGTGAGAGAGAACAGTGTAAGGTGTGAGAGAGATCAGTACAAAGTGTGGGAGAGTGCAGTGTAAAGTTTGAGAAAGAGAGCAGTGGAAAGTGTGAGAGAGAGCAGTGTAAAGTGAGCGAGAGAGAGAGCAGTGTAAAGTGTGAGAGAGAGAGCAGTGTAAAGTGTGAGAGAGAGAGCAATGTAAAGTGTGAGAGAGAGAGCAGTGTAAACTGTGAGAGAGAGCTGTGTAAAGTGTGAGAAAGAGCAGTGTAAAGTGTGAGAGAGAGAGAGCAGTGTAAAGTGAGAGAGAGAGCAGTGCAAAGTGTGAGAGAGAGCAGTGTAAAGTGTGAGAAAGAGGGCAGTGTAATGTGTGAGAGAGAACAGTGTAAAGTGTGACAGAGAGAGCAGTGTAAAGTCTGAGAGAGAGAGCAGTGTAAAGTGTGTGAGAGAGAGAGCAGGGTAAAGTGTGAGAGAGAACAGTCTAAAGTGTGTGAGAGAAAGAAGTGTAAAGTGTGAGAGAGAGAACAGTGTAAAGTGTGAGAGAGAGAGCAGTGTAAAGTGTGTGATAGAGAGCAGTGTAAAGTGTGTGAGAGAGTAATATAAAGTGTGAGAGAGAGAGCGGTGTAAAGTGTGAGAGAGAGCAGTGTAAAATGTGAGAGAGAGCAGTGGAAAGTGTGAGAGATAGCAGTGTAAAGTGTGAGAGAGAGAGAGCAGTGTAAAGTGTGTGAGAGAGAGAGCAGTGTAAAGTGTGAGAGAGACTGCAGTGTAAATTGTGAGAGAGAGAGCCGTGTAAAGTGTGAGAGAGAGCAGTGTAAAGTGTGTGAGAGAAAGAAGTGTAAAGTGTGAGAGAGAGCAGTGTAAAGTGTGAGAGAGAGAGCAGTGTTAAGTCTGAGAGAGAGAGCAGTGTAAAGTGTGTGAGAGGGAGTGCAATGTAAAGTGTGAGAGAGACTGCAGTGTAAATTGTGAGAGAGAGAGCAGTGTAAAGTGTGAAAGAGAGCAGTGTAAAGTGTGTGATAGAGAGCAGTGTAAAGTGTGTGAGAGAGCAGTGTAAAGTATGAGAGAGAGAGCAATGTAAAGTGTGAGAGTGTGCAGTGAAAAGTGTGAAGAGAGAGCAGTGTAATGTGTGTGAGAGAGAGCAGTGTAAAGTGAGAGACAGAGCAGTGTGAAGTGTGAGAGAGAGAGCAGTGTAAAGTGAGTGAGAGAGCAGTGTAAAGTGTGAGAGAGAGAGCAGTGTAAAGTGTGAGAGAGAGAGCAGTGTAAAGTGTGTGAGAGAGAGCAGTGTAAAGTGTGAGATAGAGAACCGTGTAAAGTGTGAGAGAGAGCAGTGTAAAGTGTGAGAGAGAGCAGTACAAAGTTTGGGAGAAAGAGCAGTATAAAGCGTGAGAGAGAGAGCAGTGAAAGTGTGTGAGAGAGAGCAGTGTAAAGTGTGTGAGAGAGAGAGCAATGTAAAGTGTGAGAGAGAGCAGTGTAAAGTGTGAGAGAGAGAGCAGTGTAAAGTGTGAGCGAGAGCTGTGTAAAGTGTGTGAGAGAAAGAAGTGTAAAGTGTGAGAGAGAGCAGTGTAAAGTGTGAGAGAGAGAGCAGTGTTAAGTCTGAGAGAGAGAGCAGTGAAAGTGTGTGAGAGAGAGCAGTGTAAAGTGTGTGAGAGAGAGAGCAATGTAAAGTGTGAGAGAGACTGCAGTGTATATTGTGAGAGAGAGAGCAGTGTAAAGTGTGTGATAGAGAGCAGTGTAAAGTGTGTGAGAGAGCAGTGTAAAGTATGAGAGAGAGAGCAATGTAAAGTGTGAGAGAGTGCAGTGAAAAGTGTGAAGAGAGAGCAGTGTAAAGTGTGTGAGAGAGAGCAGTGTAAAGTGAGAGACAGAGCAGTGTAAATTGTGAGAGAGAGAGGAGTGTAAAGTGAGTGAGAGAGCAGTGGAAAGTGTGAGAGAGAGAGCAGTGTAAAGTGTGAGAGAGAGAGCAGTGTAAAGTGTGTGAGAGAGAGCAGTGTAAAGTGTGAGATAGAGAACTGTGTAAAGTGTGAGAAAGAGAGCAGTGTAAAGTGTGAGATAGACCAGTGTAAAGTGTGAGAGAGAGCTGTGTAAAGTGTGAGAGAGAGCAGTGCAAAGTGTGAGAGAGAGAACAGTGTAAAGTGTGAGAGAGAGCAGTGTAAAGTGTGAGAGAGAGGAGTGAAAGTGTGTGAGAGAGAGCAGTGTAAAGTGTGTGAGAGCAGTTCAAAGTGTGAGAGAGAGCAGTGTAAAGTGTGAAAAAGAGGGAAGTGTAATGTGTGAGAGAGAACAGTGTAAAGTGTGACAGAGAGAGAGCAGTGCAAAGTCTGAGAGAGAGAGCAGTGTAAAGTGTGTGAGAGAGAGAGCAATGTAAAGTGTGAGAGAGACTGCAGTGTAAAGTGTGAGAGAGAGAGCAGTGTAAAGTGTGAGAGAGACTGCAGTGTAAAGTCTGAGAGAGAGCAGTGTAAAGTGTGTGAGAGAGAGAGCAGTGTAAAGTGTGAGGGAGAGCAGTGTAAAGTGTGTGATAGAGAGCAGTGTAAAGTGTGTGAGAGAGCAGTGTAAAGTATGAGAGAGAGAGCAATGTAAAGTGTGAGAGAGTGCAGTGAAAAGTGTGAACAGAGAGCAGTGTAAAGTGTGAGAGAGAGAGCAGTGTAAAGTGAGAGAGAGTGAGTAGTGCAAAGTGTGAGAGAGAGCAGTGTAAAGTGTGAGAGAGAGAGCAGTGTAAAGTGTGTGAGAGAGCAGTGTAAAGTGTGATAGAGAGAGCAGTGTAAACTGTGAGAGAGAGCAGTGTAAAGTGTCAGAGAGAGAGCAGTGAAAGTGTGTGAGAGAGAGCAGTGTAAAGTGTGTGAGAGAGAGCAGTGTAAAGTGTGAGATAGAGAACCGTGTAAAGTGTGAGAGAGAGCAGTGTAAAGTGAGAGAGAGAGCAGTACAAAGTGTGGGAGAAAGAGCAGTATAGAGTGTGAGAGAGAGAGCAGTGAAAGTGTGTGAGAGAGAGCAGTGTAAGGTGTGTGAGAGAGAGCAGTGTAAACTGTGAGAGAGAGAACCGTGTAAAGTGAGAGAGAGAGAGCAGTGTAAAGTGTGAGCGAGAGCAGTGTAAAGTGTGAGAGAGAGCAGTGTAAAGTTTGAGAAAGAGAGCAGTGTAAAGTGTGAGAGAGAGCAGTGTAAAGTGAGCGAGAGAGAGAGAGCAGTGTAAAGTGTGAGAGAGAGAGAGCAGTGTAAAGTGTGAGAGAGAGCAGTGTAAAGTGTGAGAAAGAGGGCAGTGTAATGTATGAGAGAGAACAGTGTAAAGTGTGAGAGAGAGAGCAGTGTAAATCTGAGAGAGAGAGCAGTGTAAAGTGTGTGAGAGAGCAGTGTAAAGTGTGTGAGAGAAAGAAGTGTAAAGTGTGAGAGAGAGAGCTGTGTAAAGTGTGAGAGAGAGAGCCGTGTAAAGTCTGAGAGAGAGCAGTGTAAAGTGTGAGCGAGAGAGCAGTGTAAAGTGTGTCAGAGAGCAGTGTAAAGTGTGAGAGAGAGCGCAGTGTAAAGTGAGAGAGAGAGAGAGCAGTGCAAAGTGTGAAAGGGAGCAGTGTAAAGTGTGAGAAAGAGAGCAGTGTAATGTGTGAGAGAGAACAGTGTAAAGTGTGACAGAGAGAGAGCAGTGTAATGTCTGAGAGAGAGAGCAGTGTAAAGTGTGTGAGAGAGAGAGCAATGTAAAGTGTGAGAGAGACTGCAGTGTAAATTGTGAGAGAGAGAGCAGTGTAAAGTGTGAGAGAGAGCAGTGTAAAGTGTGAAAGAGAGCAGTGTAAAGTGTGTGATAGAGAGCAGTGTAAAGTGTGTGAGAGAGTAGTGTAAAGTATGAGAGAGAGAGCAATGTAAAGTGTGAGAGAGTGCAGTGAAAAGTGTGAAGAGAGAGCAGTGTAAAGTGTGTGAGAGAGAGCAGTGTAAACTGAGAGACAGAGCAGTGTAAAGTGTGTGAGAGAGAGCAGTGTAAAGTGTGAGAGAGAGAGCAGTGTAAAGTGTGAGAGAGAGCAGTGTAAATTGTGAGAGAGAGGAGTGTAAAGTGTGAGAGAGAGCAGTGTAAAGTGTGAGATAGAGCAGTGTAAAGTGTGAGAGAGAGCTGTGTAAAGTGTGAGAGAGAGCAGTGCAAAGTGTGAGAGAGAGAACAGTGTAAAGTGTGAGAGAGAGCAGTGTAAAGTGTGAGAGAGAGGAGTGAAAGTGTGTGAGAGAGAGCAGTGTAAAGTGTGTGAGAGCAGTGCAAAGTGTGACAGAGAGCAGTGTAAAGTGTGAGAGAGAGCAGTGTAAAGTGTGAGAGAGAGTAGTGTAAAGTGTGAGAGAGAGGAGTGAAAGTGTGTGAGAGAGAGCAGTGTAAAGTGTGTGAGAGCAGTTCAAAGTGTGAGAGAGAGCAGTGTAAAGTGTGAAAAAGAGGGAAGTGTAATGTGTGAGAGAGAACAGTGTAAAGTGTGACAGAGAGAGAGCAGTGTAAAGTCTGAGAGAGAGAGCAGTGTAAAGTGTGTGAGAGAGAGAGCAGTGTAAAGTGTGAGGGAGAGCAGTGTAAAGTGTGTGATAGAGAGCAGTGTAAAGTGTGTGAGAGAGCAGTGTAAAGTATGAGAGAGAGAGCAATGTAAAGTGTGAGAGAGTGCAGTGAAAAGTGTGAACAGAGAGCAGTGTAAAGTGTGAGAGAGAGAGCAGTGTAAAGTGAGAGAGAGTGAGTAGTGCAAAGTGTGAGAGAGAGCAGTGTAAAGTGTGAGAGAGAGAGCAGTGTAAAGTGTGTGAGAGAGCAGTGTAAAGTGTGATAGAGAGAGCAGTGTAAACTGTGAGAGAGAGCAGTGTAAAGTGTCAGAGAGAGAGCAGTGAAAGTGTGTGAGAGAGAGCAGTGTAAAGTGTGTGAGAGAGAGCAGTGTAAAGTGTGAGATAGAGAACCGTGTAAAGTGTGAGAGAGAGCAGTGTAAAGTGAGAGAGAGAGCAGTACAAAGTGTGGGAGAAAGAGCAGTATAAAGTGTGAGAGAGAGAGCAGTGAAAGTGTGTGAGAGAGAGCAGTGTAAGGTGTGTGAGAGAGAGCAGTGTAAACTGTGAGAGAGAGAACCGTGTAAAGTGAGAGAGAGAGAGCAGTGTAAAGTGTGAGCGAGAGCAGTGTAAAGTGTGAGAGAGAGCAGTGTAAAGTTTGAGAAAGAGAGCAGTGTAAAGTGTGAGAGAGAGCAGTGTAAAGTGAGCGAGAGAGAGAGAGCAGTGTAAAGTGTGAGAAAGAGGGCAGTGTAATGTATGAGAGAGAACAGTGTAAAGTGTGACAGAGAGAGCAGTGTAAAGTGTGTGAGAGAGCAGTGTAAAGTGTGTGAGAGAGAGAGCAATTTAAAGTGTGAGAGAGACAGCAGTGTAAATTGTGAGAGAGAGAGCAGTGTAAAGTGTGAGAGAGCAGTGTAAAGTGTGTGAGAGAAAGAAGTGTAAAGTGTGAGAGAGAGAGCTGTGTAAAGTGTGAGAGAGAGAGCCGTGTAAAGTCTGAGAGAGAGAGCAGTGTAAAGTGTGAGCGAGAGAGCAGTGTAAAGTGTGTGAGAGAGCAGTGTAAAGTGTGAGAGAGAGCGCAGTGTAAAGTGAGAGAGAGAGAGAGCAGTGCAAAGTGTGAGAGAGAGCAGTGTAAAGTGTGAGAAAGAGGGCAGTGTAATGTGTGAGAGAGAACAGTGTAAAGTGTGACAGAGTGAGAGCAGTGTAAAGTCTGAGAGAGAGAGCAGTGTAAAGTGTGTGAGAGAGAGAGCAATGTAAAGTGTGAGAGAGACTGCAGTGTAAATTGTGTGAGAGAGAGCAGTGTAAAGAGTGAGAGAGAGAGCAGTGCAAAGTGTGAGAGAGAGCAGTGTAAAGTGTGAGAAAGAGAGCTGTGTAAAGTGTGAGACAGAGCAGTGTAAAGTGTGAGACAGAGCAGTGTAAAGTGTGAGAGAGAGCCGTGTAAAGTGTGTGAGAGAGCAGTGTAAAGTGAGAGACAGAGCAGTGTAAAATGAGAGAGAGAGAGCAGTGTAAAGTGAGAGACAGTGAGTAGTGCAAAGTGTGAGAGAGAGAGCAGTGTAAAGTGTGTGAGAGAGCAGTGCAAAGTGTGAGAGGGAGGACAGTGTAAAGTGTGAGAGAGAGCAGTGTAAAGTGTGAGAGAGAGTAGTGTAAAGTGTGAGAGAGAGGAGTGAAAGTGTGTGTGAGAGCAGTGCAAAGTGTGAGAGAGAGCAGTGTAAAGTGTGAAAAAGAGGGAAGTGTAATGTGTGAGAGAGAACAGTGTAAAGTGTGACAGAGAGAGAGCAGTGTAAAGTCTGAGAGAGAGAGCAGTGTAAAGTGTGTGAGAGAGAGAGCAATGTAAAGTGTGAGAGAGACTGCAGTGTAAAGTGTGAGAGAGAGAGCAGTGTAAAGTGTGTGAGAGGGAGAGCAGTGTAAAGTGTGAGGGAGAGCAGTGTAAAGTCTGAGAGAGAGAGCAGTGTAAAGTGTGTGGGAGAGAGAGCAGTGTAAAGTGTGAGGGAAAGCAGTGTAAAGTGTGTGATAGAGAGCAGTGTAAAGTGTGTGAGAGAGCAGTGTAAAGTATGAGAGAGAGAGCAATGTAAAGTGTGAGAGAGTGCAGTGAAAAGTGTGAAGAGAGAGCACTGTAAAGTGTGAGAGAGAGAGCAGTGTAAAGTGAGAGAGAGTGAGTAGTGCAAAGTGTGAGAGAGAGCAGTGTAAAGTGTGATAGAGAGAGCAGTGTAAACTGTGAGAGAGAGCAGTGTAAAGTGTCAGAGAGAGAGCAGTGAAAGTGTGTGAGAGAGAGCAGTGTAAAGTGTGTGAGAGAGAGCAGTGTAAAGTGTGAGATAGAGAACCGTGTAAAGTGTGAGAGAGAGCAGTGCAAAGTGAGAGAGAGAGCAGTACAAAGTGTGGGAGAAAGAGCAGTATAAAGTGTGAGAGAGAGAGCAGTGAAAGTGTGTGAGAGAGACCAGTGTAAGGTGTGTGAGAGAGAGCAGTGTAAACTGTGAGAGAGAGAACCGTGTAAACTGAGAGAGAGAGAGCAGTGTAAAGTGTGAGCGAGAGCAGTGTAAAGTGTGAGAGAGAGCAGTGTAAAGTTTGAGAAAGAGAGCAGTGTAAAGTGTGAGAGAGAGAGAGCAGTGTAAAGTGTGAGAGAGAGCGCAGTGTAAAGTGAGAGAGAGAGAGCAGTGCAAAGTGTGAGAGAGAGCAGTGTAAAGTGTGAGAAAGAGGGCAGTGTAATGTATGAGAGAGAGCAGTGTAAAGTGTGACAGAGAGAGCAGTGTAAAGTCTGAGAGAGAGAGCAGTGTAAAGTGTGTGAGAGAGCAGTGTAAAGTGTGTGAGAGAGAGAGCAATTTAAAGTGTGAGAGAGACAGCAGTGTAAATTGTGAGAGAGAGAGCAGTGTAAAGTGTGAGAGAGCAGTGTAAAGTGTGTGAGAGAAAGAAGTGTAAAGTGTGAGAGAGAGAGCTGTGTAAAGTGTGAGAGAGAGAGCCGTGTAAAGTCTGAGAGAGAGAGCAGTGTAAAGTGTGAGCGAGAGAGCAGTGTAAAGTGTGTGAGAGAGCAGTGTAAAGTGTGAGAGAGAGCGCAGTGTAAAGTGAGAGAGAGAGAGAGCAGTGCAAAGTGTGAGAGAGAGCAGTGTAAAGTGTGAGAAAGAGGGCAGTGTAATGTGTGAGAGAGAACAGTGTAAAGTGTGACAGAGAGAGAGCAGTGTAAAGTCTGAGAGAGAGAGCAGTGTAAAGTGTGTGAGAGAGAGAGCAATGTAAAGTGTGAGAGAGACTGCAGTGTAAATTGAGTGAGAGAGAGCAGTGTAAAGTGTGAGAGAGAGAGCAGTGCAAAGTGAAAGTGTGAGACAGAGCAGTGTAAGTGTGAGAGAGAGCCGTGTAAAGTGTGTGAGAGAGCAGTGTAAAGTGAGAGACAGAGCAGTGTAAAATGAGAGAGAGAGAGCAGTGTAAAGTGAGAGACAGTGAGTAGTGCAAAGTGTGAGAGAGAGCAGTGTAAAGTGTGAGAGAGAGAGCAGTGTAAAATGTGTGAGAGAGCAGTGCAAAGTGTGAGAGAGAGGGACCAGTGTAAAGTGTGAGAGAGAGCAGTGTAAAGTGTGAGAGAGAGTAGTGTAAAGTGTGAGAGAGAGGAGTGAAAGTGTGTGAGAGAGAGCAGTGTAAAGTGTGTGAGAGCAGTTCAAAGTGTGAGAGAGAGCAGTGTAAAGTGTGAAAAAGAGGGAAGTGTAATGTGTGAGAGAGAACAGTGTAAAGTGTGACAGAGAGAGAGAGCAGTGTAAAGTCTGAGAGAGAGAGCAGTGTAAGAGTGTGTGAGAGAGAGAGCAATGTAAAGTGTGAGAGAGACTGCAGTGTAAAGTGTGAGAGAGAGAGCAGTGTAAAGTGTGAGAGAGACTTCAGTGTAAAGTCTGAGAGAGAGCAGTGTAAGTGTGAGAGAGAGCGCAGTGTAAAGTGAGAGAGAGAGGAGAGCACGTGCAAAGTGTGAAGAGAGGAGCAGTGTAAAGTGTGAGAAAGAGAGCAGTGTAATGTGTGAGATCGAGAACAGTGTAAAGTGTGACAGAGAGAGAGCAGTGTAATGTCTGAGAGAGAGAGCAGTGTAAAGTGTGTGAGAGAGAGAGCAATGTACAAGTGTGAGAGAGACTGCAGTGCTAAATTGTGAGAGAGAGAGCAGTGTAAAGTGTGAGAGAGAGCAGTGTAAAGCTGTGAAAGAGAGCAGTGTAAAGTGTGTGATAGAGAGCAGTGTAAAGTGTGTGAGAGAGTAGTGTAAAGTATGAGAGAGAGAGCAATGTAAAGTGTGAGAGAGTGCAGTGAAAAGTGTGAAGAGAGAGCAGTGTAAAGTGTGTGAGAGAGAGCAGTGTAAACTGAGAGGACAGAGCAGTGTAAAGTGTGTGAGAGAGAGCAGTGTAAAGTGTGAGAGAGAGCAGTGTAAATTGTGAGAGAGAGGAGTGTAAAAGTGTGAGAGAGAGCAGTGTAAAGTGTGAGATAGAGCAGTGTAAAGTGTGAGAGAAGAGCTGTGTAAAGTGTGAAGAGAGAGAGCAGTGCAAAGTGTGAGAGAGAGAACAGTGTAAAGTGTGAGAGAGAGCAGTGTAAAGTGTGAGAGAGAGGAGTGAAAGTGTGTGAGAGAGAGCAGCGTTAAAGTGTGTGAGAGCAGTGCAAAGTGTGACAGAGAGCAGTGTAAAGTGTGAGAGAGAGCAGTGTAAAGTGTGAGAGAGAGTAGTGTAAAGTGTGAGAGAGAGGAGTGAAAGTGTGTGAGAGAGAGCAGTGTAAAGTGTGTGAGAGCAGTTCAAAGCTGTGAGAGAGAGCAGTGTAAAGTGTGAAAAAGAGGGAAGTGTAATGTGTGAGAGAGACCAGTGTAAAGTGTGAAAGAGAGCAGTGTAAAGTGTGTGATAGAGAGCAGTGTAAAGTGTGTGAGAGAGTAGTGTAAAGTATGAGAGAGAGAGCAATGTAAAGTGTGAGAGAGTGCAGTGAAAAGTGTGAGAGAGAGCAGTGTAAAGTGTGTGAGAGAGAGCAGTGTAAACTGAGAGACAGAGCAGTGTAAAGTGTGTGAGAGAGAGCAGTGTAAAGTGTGAGAGAGAGAGCAGTGTAAAGTGTGAGAGAGAGCAGTGTAAATTGTGAGAGAGAGGAGTGTAAAGTGTGAGAGAGAGCAGTGTAAAGTGTGAGATAGAGCAGTGTAAAGTGTGAGAGAGAGCTGTGTAAAGTGTGAGAGAGAGCAGTGCAAAGTGTGAGAGAGAGAACAGTGTAAAGTGTGAGAGAGAGCAGTGTAAAGTGTGAGAGAGAGGAGTGCAAGGTGTGTGAGAGAGAGCAGTGTAAAGTGTGTGAGAGCAGTGCAAAGTGTGACAGAGAGCAGTGTAAAGTGTGAGAGAGAGCAGTGTAAAGTGTGGAGAGACGAGTAGTGTAAAGTGCTGAGAGAGAGAGTGAAAGTGTGTGAGATTAGAGAGCAGTGTAAGAGTGTGAGAGCAGTTCAAGTGTGAGAGAGAGCAGTGTAAGTGTGAAAAGAGGGAAGTGTAATGTGTGAGAGAGAACAGTGTAAAGTGTGACAGAGAGAGAGCAGTGTAAAGTCTGAGAGAGAGAGCAGTGTAAAGTGTGTGAGAGAGAGAGCAGTGTAAAGTGTGAGGGAGAGCAGTGTAAAGTGTGTGATAGAGAGCAGTGTAAAGTGTCGTGAGAGAGCAGTGCTAAAGTATGAGAGAGAGAGCAATGTAAAGTGTGAGAGAGCTGCAGTGAAAAAGTGTGAACAGAGAGCAGTGTAAAGTGTGAGAGAGAGAGCAGTGTAAAGTGAGAGAGAGTGAGTAGTGCAAAGTGTGAGAGAGAGCAGTGTAAAGTGTGAGAGAGAGAGCAGTGTAAAGTGTGTGAGAGAGCAGTGTAAAGTGTGATAGAGAGAGCAGTGTAATCTGTGAGAGAGAGCAGTGTAAAGTGTCAGAGAGAGAGCAGTGAAAGTGTGTGAGAGAGAGCAGTGTAAAGTGTGTGAGAGAGAGCAGTGTAAAGTGTGAGATAGAGAACCGTGTAAAGTGTGAGAGAGAGCAGTGGTAAAGTGATGAGAGAGAGCAGTACAAAGTGTGGGAGAAAGAGCAGTATAAAGTGTGAGAGAGAGAGCAGTGAAAGTGTGTGAGAGAGAGCAGTGTAAGGTGTGTGAGAGAGAGCAGTGTAAACCTGTGAGAGAGAGAACCGTGTAAAGTGAGAGAGAGAGAGCAGTGTAAAGTGTGAGAGCAGTGTCATGTAAGTGTGAGACGAGAGCAGTGTAAAGTTCTTGAGACAAGAGAGCAGTGTAAAGTGTGAGAGAGAGCAGTGTAAAGTGAGCGAGAGAGAGAGAGCAGTGTAAAGTGTGAGAAAGAGGGCAGTGTAATGTATGAGAGAGAACAGTGTAAAGTGTGACAGAGAGAGCAGTGTAAAGTGTGTGAGAGAGCAGTGTAAAGTGTGTGAGAGAGAGAGCAATTTAAAGTGTGAGGAGAGACAGCAGTGTAAATTGTGAGAGAGAGAGCAGTGTAAAGTGTGAGAGAGCAGTGTAAAGTGTGTGAGAGAAAGAAGTGTAAAGTGTGAGGAGAGAGCTGTGTAAAGTGTGAGAGAGAGAGCCGTGTAAAGTCTGAGAGAGAGAGCAGTGTAAAGTGTGAGCGAGAGAGCAGTGTAAAGTGTGTGAGAGAGCAGTGTAAAGTGTGAGAGAGAGCGCAGTGTTAAAGTGAGAGAGAGAGAGAGCAGTGCAAAGTGTGAGAGAGAGCAGTGTAAAGTGTGAGAAAGAGGGCAGTGTGTAATGTGTGAGAGAGAACAGTGTAAAGTGTGACAGAGTGAGAGCAGTGTAAAGTCTGAGAGAGAGAGCAGTGTAAAGGTGTGTGAGAGAGAGAGCAAGTGTAAAGTGTGAGAGAGACTGCAGTGTAAATTGTGTGAGAGAGAGCAGTGTAAAGAGTGAGAGAGAGAGCAGTGCAAAGTGTGAGAGAGAGCAGTGTAAAGTGTGAGAAAGAGAGCTGTGTAAAGTGTGAGACAGAGCAGTGTAAAGTGTGAGACAGAGCAGTGTAAAGTGTGAGAGAGAGCCGTGTAAAAGTGTGTGAGAGAGCAGTGTAAAGTGAGAGACAGAGCAGTGTAAAATGAGAGAGAGAGAGCAGTGTAAAGTGAGAGACAGTGAGTAGTGCAAAGTGTGAGAGAGAGAGCAGTGTAAAGTGTGTGAGAGAGCAGTGCAAAGTGTGAGAGGGAGGACAGTGTAAAGTGTGAGAGAGAGCAGTGTAAAGTGTGAGAGAGAGTAGTGTAAAGTGTGAGAGAGAGGAGTGAAAGTGTGTGTGAGAGCAGTGCAAAGTGTGAGACGAGAGCAGTGTAAAGTGTGAAAAAGAGGGAAGTGTAATGTGTGAGAGAGAACAGTGTAAAGTGTGACAGAGAGAGAGCAGGTGTAAAGTCTGAGAGAGAGAGCAGTGTAAAGTGTGTGAGAGAGAGAGCAATGTAAAGTGTGAGAGAGACTGCAGTGTAAAGTGTGAGAGAGAGAGCAGTGTAAAGTGTGTGAGAGGGAGAGCAGTGTAAAGTGTGAGGGAGAGCAGTGTAAAGTCTGAGAGAGAGAGCAGTGTAAAGTGTGTGGGAGAGAGAGCAGTGTAAAGTGTGAGGGAAAGCAGTGTAAAGTGTGTGATAGAGAGCAGTGTAAAGTGTGTGAGAGAGCAGTGTAAAGTATGAGAGAGAGAGCAATGTAAAGTGTGAGAGAGTGCAGTGAAAAGTGTGAAGAGAGAGCACTGTAAAGTGTGAGAGAGAGAGCAGTGTAAAGTGAGAGAGAGTGAGTAGTGCAAAGTGTGAGAGAGAGCAGTGTAAAGTGTGATAGAGAGAGCAGTGTAAACTGTGAGAGAGAGCAGTGTAAAGTGTCAGAGAGAGAGCAGTGAAAGTGTGTGAGAGAGAGCAGTGTAAAGTGTGTGAGAGAGAGCAGTGTAAAGTGTGAGATAGAGAACCGTGTAAAGTGTGAGAGAGAGCAGTGCAAAGTGAGAGAGAGAGCAGTACAAAGTGTGGGAGAAAGAGCAGTATAAAGTGTGAGAGAGAGAGCAGTGAAAGTGTGTGAGAGAGACCAGTGTAAGGTGTGTGAGAGAGAGCAGTGTAAACTGTGAGAGAGAGAACCGTGTAAACTGAGAGAGAGAGAGCAGTGTAAAGTGTGAGCGAGAGCAGTGTAAAGTGTGAGAGAGAGCAGTGTAAAGTTTGAGAAAGAGAGCAGTGTAAAGTGTGAGAGAGAGCAGTGTAAAGTGAGCGAGAGAGAGAGCAGTGTAAAGTGTGAGAGAGAGAGCAGTGTAAAGTGTGAGAGAGAGCGCAGTGTAAAGTGAGAGAGAGAGAGCAGTGCAAAGTGTGAGAGAGAGCAGTGTAAAGTGTGAGAAAGAGGGCAGTGTAATGTATGAGAGAGAGCAGTGTAAAGTGTGACAGAGAGAGCAGTGTAAAGTCTGAGAGAGAGAGCAGTGTAAAGTGTGTGAGAGAGCAGTGTAAAGTGTGTGAGAGAGAGAGCAATTTAAAGTGTGAGAGAGACAGCAGTGTAAATTGTGAGAGAGAGAGCAGTGTAAAGTGTGAGAGAGCAGTGTAAAGTGTGTGAGAGAAAGAAGTGTAAAGTGTGAGAGAGAGAGCTGTGTAAAGTGTGAGAGAGAGAGCCGTGTAAAGTCTGAGAGAGAGAGCAGTGTAAAGTGTGAGCGAGAGAGCAGTGTAAAGTGTGTGAGAGAGCAGTGTAAAGTGTGAGAGAGAGCGCAGTGTAAAGTGAGAGAGAGAGAGAGCAGTGCAAAGTGTGAGAGAGAGCAGTGTAAAGTGTGAGAAAGAGGGCAGTGTAATGTGTGAGAGAGAACAGTGTAAAGTGTGACAGAGAGAGAGCAGTGTAAAGTCTGAGAGAGAGAGCAGTGTAAAGTGTGTGAGAGAGAGAGCAATGTAAAGTGTGAGAGAGACTGCAGTGTAAATTGAGTGAGAGAGAGCAGTGTAAAGTGTGAGAGAGAGAGCAGTGCAAAGTGTGAGAGAGAGCAGTGTAAAGTGTGAGAAAGAGAGCTGTGTAAAGTGTGAGACAGAGCAGTGTAAAGTGTGAGAGAGAGCCGTGTAAAGTGTGTGAGAGAGCAGTGTAAAGTGAGAGACAGAGCAGTGTAAAATGAGAGAGAGAGAGCAGTGTAAAGTGAGAGACAGTGAGTAGTGCAAAGTGTGAGAGAGAGCAGTGTAAAGTGTGAGAGAGAGAGCAGTGTAAAATGTGTGAGAGAGCAGTGCAAAGTGTGAGAGAGAGGACAGTGTAAAGTGTGAGAGAGAGCAGTGTAAAGTGTGAGAGAGAGTAGTGTAAAGTGTGAGAGAGAGGAGTGAAAGTGTGTGAGAGAGAGCAGTGTAAAGTGTGTGAGAGCAGTTCAAAGTGTGAGAGAGAGCAGTGTAAAGTGTGAAAAAGAGGGAAGTGTAATGTGTGAGAGAGAACAGTGTAAAGTGTGACAGAGAGAGAGCAGTGTAAAGTCTGAGAGAGAGAGCAGTGTAAAGTGTGTGAGAGAGAGAGCAATGTAAAGTGTGAGAGAGACTGCAGTGTAAAGTGTGAGAGAGAGAGCAGTGTAAAGTGTGAGAGAGACTTCAGTGTAAAGTCTGAGAGAGAGCAGTGTAAAGTGTGAGAGAGAGCGCAGTGTAAAGTGAGAGAGAGAGAGAGCAGTGCAAAGTGTGAAAGGGAGCAGTGTAAAGTGTGAGAAAGAGAGCAGTGTAATGTGTGAGAGAGAACAGTGTAAAGTGTGACAGAGAGAGAGCAGTGTAATGTCTGAGAGAGAGAGCAGTGTAAAGTGTGTGAGAGAGAGAGCAATGTAAAGTGTGAGAGAGACTGCAGTGTAAATTGTGAGAGAGAGAGCAGTGTAAAGTGTGAGAGAGAGCAGTGTAAAGTGTGAAAGAGAGCAGTGTAAAGTGTGTGATAGAGAGCAGTGTAAAGTGTGTGAGAGAGTAGTGTAAAGTATGAGAGAGAGAGCAATGTAAAGTGTGAGAGAGTGCAGTGAAAAGTGTGAAGAGAGAGCAGTGTAAAGTGTGTGAGAGAGAGCAGTGTAAACTGAGAGACAGAGCAGTGTAAAGTGTGTGAGAGAGAGCAGTGTAAAGTGTGAGAGAGAGCAGTGTAAATTGTGAGAGAGAGGAGTGTAAAGTGTGAGAGAGAGCAGTGTAAAGTGTGAGATAGAGCAGTGTAAAGTGTGAGAGAGAGCTGTGTAAAGTGTGAGAGAGAGCAGTGCAAAGTGTGAGAGAGAGAACAGTGTAAAGTGTGAGAGAGAGCAGTGTAAAGTGTGAGAGAGAGGAGTGAAAGTGTGTGAGAGAGAGCAGTGTAAAGTGTGTGAGAGCAGTGCAAAGTGTGACAGAGAGCAGTGTAAAGTGTGAGAGAGAGCAGTGTAAAGTGTGAGAGAGAGTAGTGTAAAGTGTGAGAGAGAGGAGTGAAAGTGTGTGAGAGAGAGCAGTGTAAAGTGTGTGAGAGCAGTTCAAAGTGTGAGAGAGAGCAGTGTAAAGTGTGAAAAAGAGGGAAGTGTAATGTGTGAGAGAGAACAGTGTAAAGTGTGAAAGAGAGCAGTGTAAAGTGTGTGATAGAGAGCAGTGTAAAGTGTGTGAGAGAGTAGTGTAAAGTATGAGAGAGAGAGCAATGTAAAGTGTGAGAGAGTGCAGTGAAAAGTGTGAAGAGAGAGCAGTGTAAAGTGTGTGAGAGAGAGCAGTGTAAACTGAGAGACAGAGCAGTGTAAAGTGTGTGAGAGAGAGCAGTGTAAAGTGTGAGAGAGAGCAGTGTAAATTGTGAGAGAGAGGAGTGTAAAGTGTGAGAGAGAGCAGTGTAAAGTGTGAGATAGAGCAGTGTAAAGTGTGAGAGAGAGCTGTGTAAAGTGTGAGAGAGAGCAGTGCAAAGTGTGAGAGAGAGAACAGTGTAAAGTGTGAGAGAGAGCAGTGTAAAGTGTGAGAGAGAGGAGTGAAAGTGTGTGAGAGAGAGCAGTGTAAAGTGTGTGAGAGCAGTGCAAAGTGTGACAGAGAGCAGTGTAAAGTGTGAGAGAGAGCAGTGTAAAGTGTGAGAGAGAGTAGTGTAAAGTGTGAGAGAGAGGAGTGAAAGTGTGTGAGAGAGAGCAGTGTAAAGTGTGTGAGAGCAGTTCAAAGTGTGAGAGAGAGCAGTGTAAAGTGTGAAAAAGAGGGAAGTGTAATGTGTGAGAGAGAACAGTGTAAAGTGTGACAGAGAGAGAGCAGTGTAAAGTCTGAGAGAGAGAGCAGTGTAAAGTGTGTGAGAGAGAGAGCAGTGTAAAGTGTGAGGGAGAGCAGTGTAAAGTGTGTGATAGAGAGCAGTGTAAAGTGTGTGAGAGAGCAGTGTAAAGTATGAGAGAGAGAGCAATGTAAAGTGTGAGAGAGTGCAGTGAAAAGTGTGAACAGAGAGCAGTGTAAAGTGTGAGAGAGAGAGCAGTGTAAAGTGAGAGAGAGTGAGTAGTGCAAAGTGTGAGAGAGAGCAGTGTAAAGTGTGAGAGAGAGAGCAGTGTAAAGTGTGTGAGAGAGCAGTGTAAAGTGTGATAGAGAGAGCAGTGTAAACTGTGAGAGAGAGCAGTGTAAAGTGTCAGAGAGAGAGCAGTGAAAGTGTGTGAGAGAGAGCAGTGTAAAGTGTGTGAGAGAGAGCAGTGTAAAGTGTGAGATAGAGAACCGTGTAAAGTGTGAGAGAGAGCAGTGTAAAGTGAGAGAGAGAGCAGTACAAAGTGTGGGAGAAAGAGCAGTATAAAGTGTGAGAGAGAGAGCAGTGAAAGTGTGTGAGAGAGAGCAGTGTAAGGTGTGTGAGAGAGAGCAGTGTAAACTGTGAGAGAGAGAACCGTGTAAAGTGAGAGAGAGAGAGCAGTGTAAAGTGTGAGCGAGAGCAGTGTAAAGTGTGAGAGAGAGCAGTGTAAAGTTTGAGAAAGAGAGCAGTGTAAAGTGTGAGAGAGAGCAGTGTAAAGTGAGCGAGAGAGAGAGAGCAGTGTAAAGTGTGAGAAAGAGGGCAGTGTAATGTATGAGAGAGAACAGTGTAAAGTGTGACAGAGAGAGCAGTGTAAAGTGTGTGAGAGAGCAGTGTAAAGTGTGTGAGAGAGAGAGCAATTTAAAGTGTGAGAGAGACAGCAGTGTAAATTGTGAGAGAGAGAGCAGTGTAAAGTGTGAGAGAGCAGTGTAAAGTGTGTGAGAGAAAGAAGTGTAAAGTGTGAGAGAGAGAGCTGTGTAAAGTGTGAGAGAGAGAGCCGTGTAAAGTCTGAGAGAGAGAGCAGTGTAAAGTGTGAGCGAGAGAGCAGTGTAAAGTGTGTGAGAGAGCAGTGTAAAGTGTGAGAGAGAGCGCAGTGTAAAGTGAGAGAGAGAGAGAGCAGTGCAAAGTGTGAGAGAGAGCAGTGTAAAGTGTGAGAAAGAGGGCAGTGTAATGTGTGAGAGAGAACAGTGTAAAGTGTGACAGAGTGAGAGCAGTGTAAAGTCTGAGAGAGAGAGCAGTGTAAAGTGTGTGAGAGAGAGAGCAATGTAAAGTGTGAGAGAGACTGCAGTGTAAATTGTGTGAGAGAGAGCAGTGTAAAGAGTGAGAGAGAGAGCAGTGCAAAGTGTGAGAGAGAGCAGTGTAAAGTGTGAGAAAGAGAGCTGTGTAAAGTGTGAGACAGAGCAGTGTAAAGTGTGAGACAGAGCAGTGTAAAGTGTGAGAGAGAGCCGTGTAAAGTGTGTGAGAGAGCAGTGTAAAGTGAGAGACAGAGCAGTGTAAAATGAGAGAGAGAGAGCAGTGTAAAGTGAGAGACAGTGAGTAGTGCAAAGTGTGAGAGAGAGAGCAGTGTAAAGTGTGTGAGAGAGCAGTGCAAAGTGTGAGAGGGAGGACAGTGTAAAGTGTGAGAGAGAGCAGTGTAAAGTGTGAGAGAGAGTAGTGTAAAGTGTGAGAGAGAGGAGTGAAAGTGTGTGTGAGAGCAGTGCAAAGTGTGAGAGAGAGCAGTGTAAAGTGTGAAAAAGAGGGAAGTGTAATGTGTGAGAGAGAACAGTGTAAAGTGTGACAGAGAGAGAGCAGTGTAAAGTCTGAGAGAGAGAGCAGTGTAAAGTGTGTGAGAGAGAGAGCAATGTAAAGTGTGAGAGAGACTGCAGTGTAAAGTGTGAGAGAGAGAGCAGTGTAAGTGTGTGAGAGGGAGAGCAGTGTAAAGTGTGAGGGAGAGCAGTGTAAAGTCTGAGAGAGAGAGCAGTGTAAAGTGTGTGGGAGAGAGAGCAGTGTAAAGTGTGAGGGAAAGCAGTGTAAAGTGTGTGATAGAGAGCAGTGTAAAGTGTGTGAGAGAGCAGTGTAAAGTATGAGAGAGAGAGCAATGTAAAGTGTGAGAGAGTGCAGTGAAAAGTGTGAAGAGAGAGCACTGTAAAGTGTGAGAGAGAGAGCAGTGTAAAGTGAGAGAGAGTGAGTAGTGCAAGTGTGAGAGAGAGCCAGTGTAAGTGTGATAGAGAGAGCAGTGTAAACTGTGAGAGAGAGCAGTGTAAAGTGTCAGAGAGAGAGCAGTGAAAGTGTGTGAGAGAGAGCAGTGTAAAGTGTGTGAGAGAGAGCAGTGTAAAGTGTGAGATAGAGAACCGTGTAAGTGTGAGAGAGAGCAGTGCAAAGTGAGAGAGAGAGCAGTACAAAGTGTGGGAGAAAGAGCAGTATAAAGTGTGAGAGAGAGAGCAGTGAAAGTGTGTGAGAGAGACCAGTGTAAGGTGTGTGAGAGAGAGCAGTGTAAACTGTGAGAGAGAGAACCGTGTAAACTGAGAGAGAGAGAGCAGTGTAAAGTGTGAGCGAGAGCAGTGTAAAGTGTGAGAGAGAGCAGTGTAAAGTTTGAGAAAGAGAGCAGTGTAAAGTGTGAGAGAGAGCAGTGTAAAGTGAGCGAGAGAGAGAGCAGTGTTAAAGTGTGAGAGAGAAGAGAGCAGTGTAAAGTGTGAGAGAGAGCGCAGTGTAAAGTGAGAGAGAGAGAGCAGTGCAAAGTGTGAGAGAGAGCCAGTGTAAAGTGTGAGAAAGAGGGCAGTGTAATGTATGAGAGAGAGCAGTGTAAAGTGTGAGCAGAGAGAGCAGTGTAAAGTCTGAGAGAGAGAGCAGTGTAAAGTGTGTGGAGAGAGCAGTGTAAAGTGTGTGAGAGAGAGAGCAATTTAAAGTGTGAGAGAGACAGCAGTGTAAATTGTGAGAGAGAGAGCAGTGTAAAGTGTGAGAGAGCAGTGTAAAGTGTGTGAGAGAAAGAAGTGTAAAGTGTGAGAGAGAGAGCTGTGTAAAGTGTGAGAGAGAGAGCCGTGTAAAGTCTGAGAGAGAGAGCAGTGTAAAGTGTGAGCGAGAGAGCAGTGTAAAGTGTGTGAGAGAGCAGTGTAAAGTGTGAGAGAGAGCGCAGTGTAAAGTGAGAGAGAGAGAGAGCAGTGCAAAGTGTGAGAGAGAGCAGTGTAAAGTGTGAGAAAGAGGGCAGTGTAATGTGTGAGAGAGAACAGTGTAAAGTGTGACAGAGAGAGAGCAGTGTAAAGTCTGAGAGAGAGAGCAGTGTAAAGTGTGTGAGAGAGAGAGCAATGTAAAGTGTGAGAGAGACTGCAGTGTAAATTGAGTGAGAGAGAGCAGTGTAAAGTGTGAGAGAGAGAGCAGTGCAAAGTGTGAGAGAGAGCAGTGTAAAGTGTGAGAAAGAGAGCTGTGTAAAGTGTGAGACAGAGCAGTGTAAAGTGTGAGAGAGAGCCGTGTAAAGTGTGTGAGAGAGCAGTGTAAAGTGAGAGACAGAGCAGTGTAAAATGAGAGAGAGAGAGCAGTGTAAAGTGAGAGACAGTGAGTAGTGCAAAGTGTGAGAGAGAGCAGTGTAAAGTGTGAGAGAGAGAGCAGTGTAAAATGTGTGAGAGAGCAGTGCAAAGTGTGAGAGAGAGGACAGTGTAAAGTGTGAGAGAGAGCAGTGTAAAGTGTGAGAGAGAGTAGTGTAAAGTGTGAGAGAGAGGAGTGAAAGTGTGTGAGAGAGAGCAGTGTAAAGTGTGTGAGAGCAGTTCAAAGTGTGAGAGAGAGCAGTGTAAAGTGTGAAAAAGAGGGAAGTGTAATGTGTGAGAGAGAACAGTGTAAAGTGTGACAGAGAGAGAGCAGTGTAAAGTCTGAGAGAGAGAGCAGTGTAAAGTGTGTGAGAGAGAGAGCAATGTAAAGTGTGAGAGAGACTGCAGTGTAAAGTGTGAGAGAGAGAGCAGTGTAAAGTGTGAGAGAGACTTCAGTGTAAAGTCTGAGAGAGAGCAGTGTAAAGTGTGTGAGAGAGAGAGCAGTGTAAAGTGTGAGGGAGAGCAGTGTAAAGTGTGTGATAGAGAGCAGTGTAAAGTGTGTGAGAGAGCAGTGTAAAGTATGAGAGAGAGAGCAATGTAAAGTGTGAGAGAGTGCAGTGAAAAGTGTGAACAGAGAGCAGTGTAAAGTGTGAGAGAGAGAGCAGTGTAAAGTGAGAGAGAGTGAGTAGTGCAAAGTGTGAGAGAGAGCAGTGTAAAGTGTGAGAGAGAGAGCAGTGTAAAGTGTGTGAGAGAGCAGTGTAAAGTGTGATAGAGAGAGCAGTGTAAACTGTGAGAGAGAGCAGTGTAAAGTGTCAGAGAGAGAGCAGTGAAAGTGTGTGAGAGAGAGCAGTGTAAAGTGTGTGAGAGAGAGCAGTGTAAAGTGTGAGATAGAGAACCGTGTAAAGTGTGAGAGAGAGCAGTGTAAAGTGAGAGAGAGAGCAGTACAAAGTGTGGGAGAAAGAGCAGTATAAAGTGTGAGAGAGAGAGCAGTGAAAGTGTGTGAGAGAGAGCAGTGTAAGGTGTGTGAGAGAGAGCAGTGTAAACTGTGAGAGAGAGAACCGTGTAAAGTGAGAGAGAGAGAGCAGTGTAAAGTGTGAGCGAGAGCAGTGTAAAGTGTGAGAGAGAGCAGTGTAAAGTTTGAGAAAGAGAGCAGTGTAAAGTGTGAGAGAGAGCAGTGTAAAGTGAGCGAGAGAGAGAGAGCAGTGTAAAGTGTGAGAGAGAGAGAGCAGTGTAAAGTGTGAGAGAGAGCGCAGTGTAAAGTGAGAGAGAGAGAGCAGTGCAAAGTGTGAGAGAGAGCAGTGTAAAGTGTGAGAAAGAGGGCAGTGTAATGTATGAGAGAGAACAGTGTAAAGTGTGAGAGAGAGAGCAGTGTAAAGTCTGAGAGAGAGAGCAGTGTAAAGTGTGTGAGAGAGCAGTGTAAAGTGTGTGAGAGAAAGAAGTGTAAAGTGTGAGAGAGAGAGCTGTGTAAAGTGTGAGAGAGAGAGCCGTGTAAAGTCTGAGAGAGAGCAGTGTAAAGTGTGAGCGAGAGAGCAGTGTAAAGTGTGTCAGAGAGCAGTGTAAAGTGTGAGAGAGAGCGCAGTGTAAAGTGAGAGAGAGAGAGAGCAGTGCAAAGTGTGAAAGGGAGCAGTGTAAAGTGTGAGAAAGAGAGCAGTGTAATGTGTGAGAGAGAACAGTGTAAAGTGTGACAGAGAGAGAGCAGTGTAATGTCTGAGAGAGAGAGCAGTGTAAAGTGTGTGAGAGAGAGAGCAATGTAAAGTGTGAGAGAGACTGCAGTGTAAATTGTGAGAGAGAGAGCAGTGTAAAGTGTGAGAGAGAGCAGTGTAAAGTGTGAAAGAGAGCAGTGTAAAGTGTGTGATAGAGAGCAGTGTAAAGTGTGTGAGAGAGTAGTGTAAAGTATGAGAGAGAGAGCAATGTAAAGTGTGAGAGAGTGCAGTGAAAAGTGTGAAGAGAGAGCAGTGTAAAGTGTGTGAGAGAGAGCAGTGTAAACTGAGAGACAGAGCAGTGTAAAGTGTGTGAGAGAGAGCAGTGTAAAGTGTGAGAGAGAGAGCAGTGTAAAGTGTGAGAGAGAGCAGTGTAAATTGTGAGAGAGAGGAGTGTAAAGTGTGAGAGAGAGCAGTGTAAAGTGTGAGATAGAGCAGTGTAAAGTGTGAGAGAGAGCTGTGTAAAGTGTGAGAGAGAGCAGTGCAAAGTGTGAGAGAGAGAACAGTGTAAAGTGTGAGAGAGAGCAGTGTAAAGTGTGAGAGAGAGGAGTGAAAGTGTGTGAGAGAGAGCAGTGTAAAGTGTGTGAGAGCAGTGCAAAGTGTGAGAGAGAGGAGTGTAAAGTGTGAGAGAGAGCAGTGTAAAGTGTGAGAGAGAGTAGTGTAAAGTGTGAGAGAGAGGAGTGAAAGTGTGTGAGAGAGAGCAGTGTAAAGTGTGTGAGAGCAGTTCAAAGTGTGAGAGAGAGCAGTGTAAAGTGTGAAAAAGAGGGAAGTGTAATGTGTGAGAGAGAACAGTGTAAAGTGTGACAGAGAGAGAGCAGTGTAAAGTCTGAGAGAGAGAGCAGTGTAAAGTGTGTGAGAGAGAGAGCAGTGTAAAGTGTGAGGGAGAGCAGTGTAAAGTGTGTGATAGAGAGCAGTGTAAAGTGTGTGAGAGAGCAGTGTAAAGTATGAGAGAGAGAGCAATGTAAAGTGTGAGAGAGTGCAGTGAAAAGTGTGAACAGAGAGCAGTGTAAAGTGTGAGAGAGAGAGCAGTGTAAAGTGAGAGAGAGTGAGTAGTGCAAAGTGTGAGAGAGAGCAGTGTAAAGTGTGAGAGAGAGAGCAGTGTAAAGTGTGTGAGAGAGCAGTGTAAAGTGTGATAGAGAGAGCAGTGTAAACTGTGAGAGAGAGCAGTGTAAAGTGTCAGAGAGAGAGCAGTGAAAGTGTGTGAGAGAGAGCAGTGTAAAGTGTGTGAGAGAGAGCAGTGTAAAGTGTGAGATAGAGAACCGTGTAAAGTGTGAGAGAGAGCAGTGTAAAGTGAGAGAGAGAGCTGTAACAAAGTGTGGGAGAAAGAGCAGTATAAAGTGTGAGAGAGAGAGCAGTGAAGTGTGTGAGAGGAGAGCAGTGTAAGGTGTGTGAGAGAGAGCAGTGTAAACTGTGAGAGAGAGAACCGTGTAAAGTGATGAGAGAGAGAGCAGTGTAAAGTGTGAGCGAGAGCAGTGTAAAGTGTGAGAGAGAGCAGTGTAAAGTTTGAGAAGAGAGCAGTGTAAAGTGTGAGAGAGAGCAGTGTAAAGTGAGCGAGAGAGAGAGAGCAGTGTAAAGTGTGAGAGAGAGAGAGCAGTGTAAAGTGTGGAGAGAGAGCGCAGTGTAAAGTGAGAGAGAGAGAGCAGTGCAAAGTGTGAGAGAGAGCAGTGTAAAGTGTGAGAAAGAGGGCAGTGTAATGTATGAGGAGAGAACAGTGTAAAGTGTGAGAGAGAGAGCAGTGTAAAGTCTGAGAGAGAGAGCAGTGTAAAGTGTGTGAGAGAGCAGTGTAAAGTGTGTGAGAGAAAGAAGTGTAAAAGTGTGAGAGAGAGCAGCTGTGTATCAGTGTGAGAGAGAGAGCCGTGTAAAGTCTGAGAGAGAGCAGTGTAAAGTGTGAGCGAGAGAGCAGTGTAAAGTGTGTCAGAGAGCAGTGTAAAGTGTGAGAGAGAGCGCAGTGAGGTAAAGTGAGGATGAGAGAGAGAGCAGTGCAAAGTGTGAAAGGGAGCAGTGTAAAGTGTGAGAAAGAGAGCAGTTGTAATGTGTGAGAGAGAACAGTGTAAAGTGTGACAGAGAGAGAGGCAGTGTAATGTCTGAGAGAGAGAGCAGTGTAAAGTGTGAGAGTGAGAGTGAATGTAAGTGTGTAAATTGTGAGAGAGACTGCAGTGTAATTGTGAGAGAGAGAGCAGTGTAAAGTGTGAGAGAGAGCAGTGTAAAGTGTGAAAGAGAGCAGTGTAAAGTGTGTGATAGAGAGCAGTGTAAAGGTGTGTGAGAGAGTAGTAGTGTAAAGTATGAGAGAGAGAGCAATGTAAAGTGTGAGTAGAGTGGCAGTGAAATGTGGTGAAGAGAGAGCAGTGTAAAGTGTGTGAGAGAGCAGTGTACAAGAAGTATGAGAGAGAGAGCAATGT